>NW_010172147.1:41126-52523 GCF_000695765.1 Mesitornis unicolor | reverse complement strand
CCGGTGCCCGCTCTGCACTGGCCTCGGCGCTGCCCCCGCTCTGCCGCGCTCGGCCCCGCTGCCGCTTTCTGCTGGGAAAAGGCTTTCCTTGCCTTTCTTACCAAGGACAGGGAAGCAAAATTGAGATTTGCAGCATCAAATTCGGATGAAGCTTACGCGAGCGGCCGTACTCAGAATGGACTGTGACAGCGCACTGTCCAACATTAAATACTGCAGCACCGATAGCTTCAGACAAACTCTGTTTGACCTGCTCGTACCTCTTTTTGTCATGCATACGGCCGAAGCACCTTTTCTTGTAGCGTCTGTGCAGCTGAAAATGTCTGAGAGGCTCTGTACTAAAAGAAATGAACCACGAACAAGAATAATCTGTTAGGTGTTTATGCATGTATTTGCTGTCTCACCGTATGTACTACAGAGAAGGCAGATGCACAGCATATGATGGCATCCCCCACCGTGCTGTACAGTATTTCAAGGTACAGCTGTGAATGTCCATGTCAAAGCAGAGTGACTGGGGAGGGGGGTGCTCAGAAGCCTTTTCTGAATTATTCTGCCGCTGGTGGAGTGGAGTGAAGCCAGGCAGGGGAGGGGAAGTGATATGGCTGCATGGAGTTACTCAAATCGTTAATGACAAGAGCACAGGAAAACCCCCGTTGAGGCCCTGTAACCATGTCTGTGTTCCTGACACTGTGGATGCTGCTTCTCCACAGCGTACCTAGAAGAGAACCTCACGTTTAAAAATGAGGGGCGTTTTGGGCTAATGATGCAGTCTCTGAAAACAAGTCGTTTTAAACTAGATGATCTCTGTTGAAGCATCTTCACAGGATGATGTATGTTCTGGAACAGGCCATATTTAATATTTTTCATTATGATCCTTGGCACAAAAAGTAGTAATATGCTAATTGTGCCGAGCTGGGAGTCCTCATCGGTACAGAGTAGCACACAAGAGAGACTGGATGACCTTGAGAACAGTGTAACAGAAACGTGAAGAAACATAGAAACGCAAAAATGAAGTTATTGCCTCAGGATGTCGTTATTATAATATTGTACTTGGAGCAAAATGCAAAACAACATTTCACACAGCTGTGGCAGAATTTAGACTCTCACATTTAGGAGGGATTTGCTGATTTTTTCCCCATGGGCTCAAGATTGCAGAGAGTAAAAATCTTACGGTGGTACCCAGCCATGCTGGCAGTGCTGACCATTTCCGGGCTTCTCCTCTGTCCACTTGAGGTGGCAGACTGGGTGAAGTTCAGGACAGATAAATAAAGTCAGTTATGCCACAAGAGATCAGATTTATCAGTCTGGGAGATTCCTTTCTCTCCCAAACTCCCATTTTGTTTCCTCTTGCTGTGCCACTCCCCTGCGCTGTCCTTGCCTTGCAAGGCAGGGCCCGGGAGCAGAGGAGCCGTGGGCAGCTCGCAGGCGAATGGGGGCTTCCAGTGCATTCACTGCTAGGTCGTGTGTACCCCCTGGTTTTGGCTTTTTGAACATTTCAGGGTGAAGTCTCACACACAGGCACAGGCAGGCTCCCCCCAGGGCGGGTCGTCACTGCCAGCGCTGGCTCCATCTCCTGGTCTGAGCAGGGGAGGAGTTCTCGGAGCAGGGAGCGCTGGGGGAGCCCAGGAGGGGTCTGTGACAGTCCCGGTCGCCGCTGCCTCCCCGACACAACCCGGCATCTCCGTGCCCACAAGGACATTTACCGAAACCGAGTCCTTGGCAGAGCAGCCACGATGGAGACCGGGATCACAGAAACTCGGCTGGTGGTGGGGGTCCCTGCAATACGTGGAGAAATGTCAGCTGACCACTAAAATTTATGGATGTTGCACTTTGCCATTAAAGGGGAACACATTTGCAGCGGAAATACATGTTTTCTTTTTGTGATGGCCGGCTGAATAATTCTGTTTGTACATACAGAAATGTCTTATAAATAAAGAAAATTTCCGTGTGGAAATTAGTTACCGAAAGGTACGGAAAGAAAAACATGGAGACAGTGTGTCCTCATTCAAGAGCTTGTGCTTAAGCTGCATGGGTTTTTTTTGTCTGCAATCTGTCATTATGAACAAAGCAGTACTAAGTATCTCTTTTAACAGCTGTCTGGTAGTGTGTATTTTTATATCTTTCTAATACAATGCTCCTAATTATGTCCTTAAACTGGAGTATTGTGTTCCAAGGTTGTATAAAGGCAATATGCAGAGTTCAACTTGTTCTAACACTGCATTTATTTTTTTTAAGGTTGGAAGGAATCTTTTCCTAAATCTTGTATCATTCTTCTGCTTAACAATAAACCATTAGAGTCTCCGTGCCAAAAGCCGATTATCCCCAATGATGCTTCAGCCCGGAATTCCTAGCTGGGAGGTTTGTAGTCTCTGCCAGTGATATTTGAGCATTAATTATAGCTCGTTAAGAAGCTCATTTGCAAACTGTTGTAGAGCCGAGGGAGGCGGTTCCGCCTCCACAGATCGCTCGGTCCTGCGCTGTAAAACGTGAAGAACGCTCTGCATTAAAGGTTTGTGTTTTGACACCGCCCTTCTGAGCTCCACAGAACTAGGAAACGCCCCGCATCGCGGTCAGGCGGCGGCGGCTGCACCCGCTCCCGCTCAGGACGGACCTCAAGGGCACCCGAAGCCACGCTGCCCCAGCCACCCGCAGCTGGGACCTCCCTTCCTCCCTCCCTCCCACCCGTCCCCGTCCCGAGCCCTATTTGAGCTCAGCCGGGGCCCTGCTCCCGTTTTCCCGGTCTGGGGCTGTGGGGTTCTGCTGGTCGGAGGGGACGGCGCTGGCGTTGCAGCCCCCGTGGGTCCCAGCGCATCTCGGCTCCGCTGCAGCCCCGCGTCCCCGGCAGGGGCGGCGCAGGAGCCGCGGGGGGCGCTGCTGGGGGGGGTGGGTCCTGTCAGCACAGGGGGCAGGAGTTTGGGTCCAGGGCGAAATGAGGTGTGTTTGCTCCAAATCAGGCAGAAAGGCGAAGTGGCGTCTCTCATAAAACAAATCTGTGACTTTCCTGGGAGTTGTGTCTGCAGTGCCTTTGAGGTGGGCAGCGTGTGTGGGTTTTTTTTGCCATGTAGGCATCTGTGCTTTGTGATACTTTCAGGAAGCCAAGAAATTCGCGTCTCTTCTGTCTTTTTGGAGCACCATCCCCTCCCGAAAGGCGTGCCTTGGCTGCGGCTGGATGGGGCGGGCAGCAGCGCTGAGCAGGATGAGGCCTCGCTTGGTGTGCGACGGGGTGAGCTGGACCAAAGCCGTGCCGTTTTCAAAGCAAATGGAGCCAGAGTAACGGTAACTGCAGCATCGTTAACTCACTCATCACACTGCCTCTGCCAGAAATGCCAGGTTTCTTTCAGGGTCTGGAAATAGGATGGACAGGTCCCTGCTGCAAAGCAGAGTTCAGGGTGGTGATGGTCTGGGGGTGGCTGGGAGAGGAGCACGACGCCATACAGAAAGACCACTTCTCACTGCCGCCTTTGGCTTGCCCCTCTTAAATAAGAGAGTTTAATTCCTGAAGTCAAAAGCAATCGTTTCTTGTTACAACAAGAAACTTCCCATTCCTGACAAGTTTTGGAGTCTTTTGGTGTTTTGCCTATCGTAATTGAACGGTTGTGGCTGTATCAAGAAGTTAATTGGCTTTCTAAGTTTTCACAGCTTAACAGAAGAGCTCAATATGAAGCTGTCAAACCAAATGTGTTTGGTTTTTTTTTTTCAAGCCTCTCTAGGAACATTTTGCCCTAAAAGTTGGATGTACCTTCCCTGTTCCTAACCCATGCCTTCCTGGGAAGCCAGTTAATTTCAGCAATGAAGCAGATGGATGAGACTGCCTTTTAGTACTTTCTAGACGGAACAAAAGCAAAAGGCTCGGTGTGTGTTGTAACCTTGTGCTTTTGTTGGGTTTACTCTCTTTTGAAGGCTTTAACCTCATTTTGAAGAATTATTGGAGTGGAAGGAGCTATATACATAAATCCTTACAAAATAACAATACTGCTGAAGACTAGAGTGTGATTTTGAAGGTATAATCAGGAAGTTTTCAACACATCCATGCGAATTCATTGCTCTGCTTTGGATTTTAAGCAGCAAGTTTTTTTAAGCTCTTGAAAACGTGAATTAGATTTATGGGAAGTATTTGATGTGTTAAAACGACCAAATATTACTGTAAATATGGTCATTGGTGGAAAACAGCATGGACATAATGATATACATCTATTTTAGGACAAGAATGAAACAATGTTTTTGCAGGTGAAACTTCTGAGAAATTTAAGATAAGCCTTTATCAGCATTAGTTTGGTTCTGTCTGCTGTGTATCGTGAGAGGAACACTTAACGATAAGGTGGGCAGCATCTTCTTGGATTAATGTCCTTTTAATTTTATTTTTTTTCCCTGTTCACAAATCCCGTTTCAGCTGTTGCTTTCATCCACCAATGGTTTAGATTATTGTTAGTGTAAGAGCATTGTGCCTACCGACCCGCTCCCCTTCCCTCCTTCCACCTACATCGGTTTTTCCTACTTGTCTCCACTCTCAGTTTATCCTTTTAATGAGAGAAGGCTACAAGTTATTCTTTCTAAGTGAGATAAGCCCTTGTGAGCTCTATTTTATCTAACCAAGACTGGGAAATCGTTTGCCCTTATTTGTATTAAACAGATGTATATACTTTACCGCAAGTCATTAGTGCTATAAAGAGATTGCCTTCCTATTGATAGCCTAGATGGGGGAATTCAGGAGTAAATTGCCAATAAATAAAGAGTGTGCTTGTAAGCACTATTGATTCTCCCTGAGCCACAGAGAAGTGTTTTGTTAGTAAAACTCTTTCTGAATGTGCAAGTGAGGTTAAAAAAAGTAATTAGTGATTGCTGAAAGCAGGGCAAGGGGAGGGGGAGAAGCTCACTTATTTTTCTTTGAGGGAGACACTTTGTAGAGATCGCTGCTGAAAAGGTAACAGCAATTTTTCTGCCCCCTAGAAATGCTGGAGGCACTGGGAAACTGAAGGATCAGCACAGCATTTCCTGTAACACCGCTTCAGTGTAGGAGTGTTTCCCAGCTCACCATGAGAGGGACAGAAGTATCATTTGCATAGGAAATGAAAGATTGGTGGGACTCAAATTCATTTGGTCCTGTTTGGGCTTTGGGACAGTCTGGAAACTACTTTTCTGAGCTTCCTGGGGAATGCTTTGACGTGTGCAGGGTACGAGGAGCCAACTCAGGAGAAAGAGGAGAACGAAGCGTGGCGCTGGGGAGGCAGCGGGGTCCGGACCGAGGCTGGAGGAGCGGCGGGGCAGGGAGCAGAGCAGTGGGGTCAGGAGCAGAGCCATGGGGTTGGGAGCGGTGGGCAGTGGGGTCCAGGCCGGGGCTGGAGGAGCCCCGTGACTTCTCTTTGTAACAAAAAATTTTACTGGACTGATACACATTAAAGACGTCCTGGGTCTTCAGGAAGCTGATTTCTTTGGACTAAATTTCTTCTGTAAGGGTGGAAATACAATTCATCACCAAGACTGAACATCAGGAATATACTTTTGGCAATGACAGCCTTTGGAAATCTCATTAAAAACGACAGTATGATTTCATAAAGTTTCAGGTTATATGACAAATTTATCACATACTGTTTTATTTATGTATTTTTAATCTCCATTAAGCCATTTTACATGTAAACATATTTACATGTGAGCCAGATATGCTCTCTGGTTTTGTTTTTTTTGTTTAACATATTTTTGGCTTTTGTTCTGAAAAGCTCTTACAAATTTCATTACCTCTGCTCCCTTCTCTTCTAGATCTCTTTCCTTCGATCCATCTTTGTTCCTGTAATTACTGATGATGTTGTTTAAGTTTTCTGTGCGAGGTTTGTTAGATTTCTTCCACAGAAACTTAAAACTGAACAAAGAATTATTTTTAAAAATCAGTTGTCAAAGCACTCAAGAAAAGAGCTTTCCTTGGAAACAAAGCTGCTTATGCTGTGCTTTGCCTTCCTGTGTAACTTTCTTCCAAATTCACCCAGCCTGCTGAAAATCAGTGTTATTTACAGAGCTCTTTCTAGAGAAGGCAATAGGATAGAACTGAACTTGCACCACCTGAGGGCGCTGTGATACTATTCCGCTTCATTTTGAAGGCGAATACAAAAGGGTACTGGTTGAAATGGTCCCCACTTTTCTTCCTCTTATAATTACTGTAAACTGCTAGAACAAGTGTACCAACAAAATGCATGAAAATAGTTTTTTAAAAATAGATATGTTCTTGTAGGCAGGTATCTTGGAAACAAGGCCATCCTTCTCTCATGTCGCTAATGCTATTTCCTTGTGCTTCCTGTAGAATGATGGTAATGTTAAATACAGTGCTATTATTATTAATTCAAATTATGTGTCCCTGGTGTGGCTGTGGTTGCTGTGTGCTGGTTTGTGCTGTGGTTTCAGCTCCGTACATTGGCTGTCTCTTGTCCTACCCAGAAAGTGCGGGCGGATATGGAAGCACTGAGTGATGCTGTGTTCACCCACACCAGGGCACGACCGTGAGAAACAGGAAAGCACAGAGCTTGGCTTGGCTTTGCTTTGTCGTGCCAGGTTTGCATTCGCCTTATCTCTTCTGCTCTGCCACCTCCTTCTGCTGCACCGATTTTCTTCCTCTGTCTCCTCTCTTAAAGGTTTGATTTCACCACTCCGTTATTTCCCTGCTCTCCAGCGCATGGAGGAGGTCACAGCACAGTTTGGGTACCAGGGCTCTGTGCAGGACAGGGCTCCTCTGGCAGAGACAGATGGGCTTCCAGCCCCTGCAGCCTCCGGTCAGACACTACATAGTATTTCTAATTTTGTTAGAATAATAACCCAGTGTGCTCCCACTAGGAAAACACCTCAAGGCTCTTTGCTGAACTTGTGCGGGAGGTTTCCATCACTCTCTCACGAGGAAAAAGGCCATCAAATGTGTTCTGATCTGCATTTATTTCCCAAAACACACGTCCAGTTTCATAATGGAAAGAACTGCTGTGATTTTGTGCATTTCGGCTTTGTTTTACGATAAATGTTGGTTTAGGGGCGAATCACCAGTCCAACAGCATACAGGGAACTGGGGCTGTGTTCCTGGGACTGCCCAAGCAGTTAACACAGCCCATGATGTTAATACCACCACATCCTTTTAGTTTGGTGGTTTTGGTGATCCAGGGGTGCATTCAGGAATAGTTGATGATATGTTCTTCAGTGAACCAACCAGACTGACCCAAATAATACTTTTAAGTTGTTTGTGCTAATTGGACTGACCGAGGGATGCTACCGTTCCTTTTGCACTCGAGGCCAGAAGTGGATGAGCAGGACTGGTTTTCCCATAGCAGGATTTCTTGGTAGTACTAATGGAAAATAAAAAGCTGTGTCAGATAAAGTCATTTTAAAAATACACTGGAATGACTCATATTGAGGAATTATCCTGAACTGAAAGTTTAAGGAGTTAAACTTGACAACTTACTAAGTTGAAAGTAGTTAAAGGAGTTAAAAAGTTACAGGTTTTGGCTTTGGTTTTTTAATTTTTAGGTTTGAGGTTTTAATGCTTTAGTATTCAGTTTTGCCTCAGTGTAGTTGGAAATCACATTATAATATCACTTATGGGCTTAAATATAGAAATAAACTGAAGCTACAAGCCAAGGATACACTTAATTGTGAAAATCACATGGAAAGTGTGGGGAGAATACAGTCATCATAGTCACAAAAGCAAGACCAAGGGAACCAAGATTTTAGTTCTTGTAGCAGGAATACGGTGGTCAGAGACTTGCTAAAGATAAAACCTCAGCTTTTCATAGGCAGGTGTTTGCTGATACAGCAGCAGGTTTTGATACAAATGAGAGATCCAAAGCATTTCACAAAACTCTAGAGAATGGAAGCTGAGAATAGGAAATGTAAAGGAAATATAAAGATGCAGCAATATAAGGGTCCTGTATCCTTTAATCTTACTTCTCAGCTCCAAAAAAACTTTTAAGAAGAAACACTCTGTGTCCATAACAAGTTTTGTCGCATGAAATAAATGTTACTGCAGATTTATTCCTGTCGATTTTTCCATTTGTGATATTAGTGAGCGCTTGTCTGGTGATACCGTGTCAGCGTGGAGTGTAACATTTTCACCCATGTGGAATCACGAGGCTTCACTTCACTTCAACGCCATCTGATGTGCACTTTCTATCCTCTCTCATGCCAAATGACCAATACTTCATTCTTTTTTCTTGCTGGCATTAATTTTTGCTTATTTGACATCCAGTTTGCCTAATGAATGATGACAGTAATCCTTTCTTCTGTGCTGTTGCTTCGCCTTATTCCACACTATGTATTCTGGGGTCATTCCTCCTCCTGCCACCCCTTGTTCTTTGTTCTGTAAAGGTGAGAGATTTGCTTTATTTATACCGATTAAAATAATTCTGAAGAGTTTAATGATTATTTAAGTTCAGATAAACTGAATTTCAAGTATTAAATATGTCTTGTAAGACATGCAGAACATAAGGACTCCAGTTGTCGAGGATATAGAGAAACTGTACATGAGCTCAAGTTTGGAAGGGACAAAAGGACTTACAATCTGTCACTAGAACAGGAGTTAAAAGACTAAGGAGCAGTAGTTGTAAGAAGATATCAAAAGGAGGTTTCAAAAGAAGAAAAGATTGTGGAAAGATTTCAATTTTTTTTCCAGACACAACCATTTAGACAATGGCTATTTCAATAGGAAAGGTCATTAGACTGGCAAGGTAGACATCTGTGAATGTGAGGAAGGCAAAAAACTTCATACGTCTTGAAGAAAGAAAGTCTTTTTCCATGAAGACAATATTTCCCTTGAAATACATGAGATAATACCCTGCTTTGTCCACAGAGCAGCATCACGTGGAAGGTGACAGCTAACCCTCCTGCTCAGTGTGTGCCTTGCACTGCAGTTTGTGTAGAAAATTAAGTGTGGTACTGAGTGTGCACATATCCAGCACAGTGCAGGAGATGAACTTGCACTGTACCAGCCTGGTCCTCTGCCCAGGCCAGCTCCCATCGCCGTGTTATGACGAGTGAGATCTGCTCAGCAGCCTTATCAAGTTCTGTAACATGGTGAGGTTTTTTCCATGCGTTAAGGAGTTACTTTGTGATGGACCTGTACTATCCTGGCTGTTCTGAGTGGACATGTACCAGTGTTCATAGCAGCCCCTGTGTTTTGCATCTCCACGTGACCGTATGTGAAGATGATGTGTGGGCTGCAATCCTGATAGAGAAGTCAAAAGATGAGGGCAGGTGTCCTTGTACACTGCTTTCACTATGGCAGATTCACCGTTAGTTCACCCTGCATCCTTGTGTAAGAGCCCTGTCCTTGCTCAATTCACACTCTCATTGCTTTTCTCCCCCAGCACCCATTGCAGAGGTGCAGGATTTCACAGGGCATCCCAGGCACTCAGAGTTTGTCTGCAGAGCTTCCCTCAGGTGCTCTGGAGCTGCCCGTGCAGTGGTTGCTGTTCCAAGCCTGCACTGCTCCACAGATGCCATCTACAATTTGGCCGTGGGTGGTTTTTACCGTGGGTGGTTTTTGCCATACATGGTTTTACTGTATGTGGTTTTGGTGTGCGTGGTTTTGCCGTGCGTGGTTTTGCCATACATCATTTTGCCATACATGGTTTTGCCATGTGTGGCTCCCCAAGGTTGGTGGCCGGCTCCAAGAGCTGCTGCCATCCCTCCCCAGTGTTCTCTGCGTCTGCCAGGAGCCAACGAGTGCTGTGACCTGTGCTGTGCCCACAGCAAGAGAAGGGCCATGGCAGTGAGTCCTTGGTCTATTGCTGCCATTTCCCCGTGTCCCATTTTCTCTGTTAAAGCCCTGACTCAATGGGACTCCATTTTGGTGAAAGGATTTCATGGTGTTTGGATCAGTCTAAGCCTTCCTCTTTATGGGCTGCAAGAGATGCTGGCTTTTTATTTAGGGCTGCAATAAATACCGTGGTCTAAAATAATGAACACTGAACAATCTGATGCATACAAGAATATCTATCTGGTGAGACATTTATGCTGGGAAGAAGTCACTGCATTGAGAAGTGATTGTTCTTTCTTCACGGAGCAATGTGTGATGCACAAGTGAGATATGGGCTGGTTTATGTAGTACCTTACACTCGGCAAAGCAGGTTATGGCTCTCTCTTAAAGTGGTATCTCAGAACATCTCACATTCTTCTCATAAGTTCTCAGCAATAAATGCTCTTTATATTCCAGTACAATAACAAAAATAAAATGTGTTAGCTAAAACATTAAATTCAGATGGACAAGAGAGTAAACAAAAGATGCTATGCTATCAGAAAACTCCAATCATAGGCAATTATAAGCTATGTAGTAGATGGGAAAATTAAATGTGATTGACTGATTCTCTGGAATTACATGCTTCAGCTTAAATGTAATACAGTGCATGATTTGGGGTCTTATTTTTATCTTTTAGAAGTAAAGAAAGAGCCTTGCTCATGGATTTTCAAGAACTATGATAGACATCCATCCCCAAAAGGAGACTCTGGAGGAGTCGGTGGTGTTTTCCCTCCGTTTGAAGAATTGCCTCAGTTTGCCGGCTGTCCTGGGAGTCAGTGTCACCTGTGCTGGGAGTCCCCCTGACACCTGGGCGTGCCCTTTCCCCGAGTGGCTGTGTCTCACTTGGGGTCCTCAGAGCAGCGGCTGCTCCAGGAAGGGGTGTGTAGAACACGAATTTCAGCTCCTGGCACTGATGTTGGCTGCAGCACAACGCCCCTGTGCCTGCAGGGTGCTTGCAGGCAGCCTGTAACATCCCGGCTGTGTGCTCGGGCTGTGTCCAGCAGCACTGGAGATAAACATGGCTGTTTAGAACAACCCCTGGGGCATCTCAAAGGAGGTGCTCTAGAAACACCTCATGTGCATGGAAGTGTCTGCAGGTGTGTTCAGTTTGCAGAGCCTGTGTTCATATCAGCCCTAGCAGGGGCAGCCTCACAGACACAGTGAAGCCGTGCAGTTATCTGCAGAAGAGGCTGCAAGTGAATATTTACTGATAGTGCAGGAGAAATAAAAAAACCACTTTGATTTGTTTGCATTTCAGACTTTTTCTTTTCAAAGTGGGCAGGAAAGGATAGAGATGCTTTATGTAGACTCTTGAATACTCCTCATAATATCAATATTACTATTTAGAGCAAAACCACATATTAAGCCACGTAGGATCAAGTCAGGGTCAGCTCTTGAAGCCCATATTTGCAATTAACTCTCAGTAATGCCTCAGTTCTTATTCTGTTAAATCCCATCAATTTAATCGGAGGTTGGAGGCGGTGTCTGAGCAATGAACTGTCAGGTCCTGCCTGCAGAACGATGCAGCACACACAGGTCCTGGTGTCACCGATCTGCAGCCCAGGCTCCACCGGCCCCTGGGCTGTGCAGGGGTTGGTTTGGTTCAGGGCAGATTTTGCCATGAAGAAAAAGCTTGGCTG
>NW_010172147.1:38903-41095 GCF_000695765.1 Mesitornis unicolor | reverse complement strand
CCTGCTGATGCTGAATTTCAGTTATTCCCATTTTAGTGATGTTTGGTAGGGTTTCATAACATTTGTCATTCTCCAGCTAATCTAAGTAAGCAAAATTAATTCCCAAAGTTGAGGTAAAAGAAGGCATTTTGGGGCTAGGAATTAGCAGCAGAACTTTGCTAAGTATAACATGTGTATAATCTTGAGACCCTTGTAACCAAAACGAATTAGAACATTGTTATCATTAATGAGGCTTTTTACTTTTCTAACTTGGAAAATGTTAGAATGCCTTCCAACTACCTGAATGTACTAAATTTTTAGGGTGGTTTTTTTTTTTTTAGTGAGACTACTTTCCTTTTTCTTTCTCAAGAGCAGTCCTATTTAGGCCAAGTCAGTAATAAAGTATTGACTTACACATAGTCTTTAATCCTCATATGAGCTAATTTAAGTATTTTCTTCCACATAATGAATTTAAAATGTCACGCCTTTTCAGAGATGGGCCTGCTCTATGAACAACCAGCTCCTGATACAGCAAACATCACACCTGGATGTTGATTTGCACCTAAAGAGAGACGGGAATCCAGTGAAGGTACGCAAGTATGAATTCAGGTTAAAAAAAGGATAAAAAAATGTACTGCGTGGTCTTCAAGTAGGAATTTGGTTAGGTAACAGCTGGAAACCTGCTACAGAACTGCTGGTACCAGTGAGTCCTGGCGTCAAGAGGTGCATCAACCCTCCTTTTCAGGTATAAGGGACTTTGCTTTCACTCCCCTGAAACCTGAGTCCTTACTTCACGCAACACACAACTTACACACACAACAAGTTATGTTTTGACGTTTGGAAACTATTACACCAAGTAGAAGGCTTGACAAATGTCATGCTAGTTTTGTGTTACAGGGTTTAGTCTACTGGAATGTTCTTGAAGATACATGTGTGTGGTTTGTAAGAACTATGAGCTGCAGCACTGTTCAGTACATTTTTACTTTAAAATGTAAATGCACAGGATTGAGGAACAAGCAGACGTTTCTGCAGCTTTATCTGTCTCATAAGAGCTGTTGAATGTAACAGTATGCATACCATGTCATATTAAAAACATAATCAGATAAAACCAGGCAAGCAAAACACTTCATTTCACATGATTTGCTGCCTCTTCCATAATCCTATCATAAATACTTTAAAAAGTCCGTAACCACTTCATGTGGCACAAAAAGCCTATTTTTCTACCCGCAGAGATTGTACATGGGAGTGAATGTGGTGCTTCAGCTTCCTGGGGGTCAAACTCCTGCTGAGGCTGCAAAGGACAGAAACCCCAGCACAGGGAGAGCCCCTGAGCATCCTGGGGACTCCCAATGGCAGCCCTGAGAGCTGGCAGCTTCACTCTCTTTTTAGTGTCTGTGTGTCATTCTTAATTTTGCAATTACTGCCTTGTGAAAGTAATGTCTAAACTTCACTGTACACCATAATGAGCGGGTTGCAAGAGCACTGTTTGCTCACAGTGTTGTTACTTCGCAGTCACCGGCCGCGTTTGCTTTGTTCCTCAAAGCACGCAGGAAGAAGTGGGCTCCCTTCTGAGAGGCAACTCAGAGGTGTCGATCTCAGAGGTAAATTTCACATGACTCAATCAAGCAGAAGAAAAAACTTGCTTATTGCATACACAAAACCCTGTGCTGTTGTTCAGGCATGCACCCTCAGCAGCCTCACCAGGCAGAGGCCTGCTCACTGAGATCAGTACAAGCGTTTGCCTGGGCGTTTGCAGGGTCAGAGCAGCAAGCTGAGTCAAGAGGAAGGACTTCAGTGTGCGTGAGGTCTGGTTTGTTTCAGGGAGTTGTAATTAACAATGTGGTGCCCATCACTGGTTGTAGAGGGATCTGTGTGTCCAAATGCACACCCAGCCCCTCGGGATGTGCGAGGGTGCACCATGCACAGTCAGAGCAGTGCCCATCACTGGTTGTAGAGGGATCTGTGTGTCCAAATGCACACCCAGCCCCTCAGGGTGTGCGAGGGGGCACCATGCACAGTCAGAGCCAGCGCTCCCTTCTCCTGCCATGTGGGCTGGATCACTCCTACTTCCAAAAGTGCAGGACTGTTCCTACAACTGATATAGCACGGTGTTGGCTGTGTGTGTCAACTTAGATAAGGAAAATTAATAACAAATGGCAAAATAAAAGCTCTTTTGCTGGCAGACAAATTCATTAATATAGATGACTGCTGAA
>NW_010172147.1:0-38872 GCF_000695765.1 Mesitornis unicolor | reverse complement strand
GCTGAACCTAACACACCATCAAAACAGACATCAAGTTCCTCAGCCACTGAAGTGGTGAATGTTTCCTTAGATAGAAACATTCCTGCGGATAGTGCTGAAAAAATAATCAGAGGACAAATAGCAGCCAGGAGAAAATTAGCAAACTGGGACAAGGTTAACTTTGTGACACAGAGCCAAAACAGTCTGATAAACATTAAAACCTTTAATTTATTTTTCATTGTATTTTAGCAAGCAATGCCATTATACAAGGGACCTAGTTCATGCACTATAATCAGAAGCTTGCATTTCCATTCAGTTTTCACATCAAGACTTAATTTTCTTCTTTGCTTTGAATTTAGTGTATTATGCAAGTCCTGATCATCAAATGTCAGATGTTTCTCATAACGACTCTTTGCTTTACATGAAAAAAGTTCTTATTTCCTGTTTGTGTAGAGAAGAACAGGAAAAAAAGGCACATTAATGGCTCAGTGCTATAGTTGTATATTATATAAAATATTTATGATTATATAACTATAAATGGATAAAACCTTAGTTATAAAACAACTTGGTAAAAATCATTTGTGTTGAACAAAATAACCTCATGTCAGCCATGAGCTGGTTACCCAGGCCTGAAACACACTTCTCTGTTGAACAGAAAAGGTATTTAATAGATTATTCTGCTTTGCTGTCTGATTCTGGTCAGGATGTTGTGACTGAGCCCTGCCTCTGCTCACTGAAGCTGCAGAGCCCTGTTTGGTGGTAGCAATGCTTTGGCTGAATTGTTCCAGTGCCCTGTGTAGGGCTCCCTCACACTCCCTCACACACTCCCTAACAGCTTCTGTGTGTTTTAGACTTGATTTTCTGTATATTCACAAGCACTGACTTATAACAATATCTACCTGGTGCTCACCACTTCCTATCAGTGGATCTAAGGCACTTCATAAGGAAGGCCAAGCTTGTCATACCAATTTACAGGTGGATAAACTGAAGCGAGAGATGAGCACCGACTGAGCTGTGCAGGCAAGATGGGAGAATACTTGTTTCGGGGGAAAAGGTTTTGTCATTACTGTGCACTAAAACTCTATGGTCACAGACTTCTCTGTGGTAAACTCACCTCTTTTGTGAGAAAGCAGCCTCCAGTCCTCACTGCGGTTTGCGTGTGCAGAGCTGAATTAGCTTTAAACGAGGCGTTTGAAGTGCTATCAGAGGGAGCGCAGGATTTCGGTTATCGTGGAAATACCCAGGGCCTGGTTAGCTGTGAACTGGGAACGGTGCTGCAGTTACTGGTACCTGAGCTAACAACCGTATCTGTGCATGCAAACCCAGACTTCTCTGCTGGACTTGACCAGTGTGTTTGTACATATTGCTGCAGCCGTGTGTGGCTTTTGAAGCTATCTTTACAGCAGTCGTTACAAATGCTTCTGAACAGGTAAAATGTTTACAACATTTGTTTTCATTTCTGGATAATCTGAGACAGTTGATTTTACTAAGCAGCAGACAACTCCTTTGCAAACAGAGTGTGATCTGATTTTGTACAGCAGTGGGAGAGGAACACTGGGCCTGGTCTTTGCTCCCTGCAGACTCCATGCATGACCTGATTTGCTGGATTCTTGAGGTCTGCAGGGGAAAATGCACCCCCAGAGAATTCTCTGGGAGCCTCAGGGAGAGCAGGGTCCGTGTGTTGCCAAACATTGTTGTTCTGATTTCAACCACTGCAGGTCCTTTCTGGAAGTTCCTGTGAGGACCCTGGCTCACCCTGGACATCCCCTCTCATGGGACAGCCTTCCCTTTCCAGCACTGAAGGAACCAGTATTCCACTGCTGGCCTGACCCTGTCGTTGACAACAGCTCTGCTGACCGCAGCCTGATGCGACCAGAGCTCAGGACACCATGTGTGTGTTGGCCTAAGGTAACCGCACCATATCATCTTCACAGGAAAACCCACTTTCATCTGGTGAGGGCTCTGCCCCCATTACCAAACTGACAGGATGGCTGCTGTTTGGTCCTGGAAACAGATCGCTCAGCTCTTAGTGCGGTGTCAGTTACATGGTGTTACAGTTTAGAGAGGAGATAAAGAAATCACACACAAAAATATGTATGTCTGATCAAAACTGTGCTAGGAATAAGTGAAATGGCTCTAAAAGAGTAAGACATAGTATTCACAAAAGACGAATAATAACTAAAAAAGGCCTGGGGAGGTGTCTTTGGAGAGTTGTTGGTAGTGAAACTCAAGTCTCTTGATGTAGAAGGGTGTGCTGCTGCAGTGTCCTACTGGTGAACACCAGTGCAGTGGCTGAAGGGAAAACTGCTCGCCCTTAACCAGGGTTATTATCAAGTTATTAAGTTATTAACTTAATCCACGGTGAGGGGTTGTCCTTGAGGGTGCAGTGATCACTTGCGATCGCGTTGATGCTAAAGAGGTGGGTTAGCTGCAGCAAGAAGAGACGTTGATATGGGAACCAGATCAGGAGGAACACACTACACAGAATGGGACAGGAATTTGTCCTTCTTCCCACCTGGGGAACAAGACATCTACTGGGTTGGGGGCTATGGGGGTATTTAGTTGACAAGAAGTCCTTGGAAAGGGCAAGGCACAAATCTGTGCCCATCCTGAGCGTGGGTTAGGCCTCTGCTGCTGAGGAGCCCAGAGTTCCTCTGTTTAGGTCCAAAAAATTACTGAGGGTATTTGTGGTTGTGTTCCCTGGGAGCTGAGCGAGCGCTCCACAGGCTGGATCAGTCCCAGTGCTTTGTATCACCAGACATGCATTTTTTTAATATAAGAGAGTTCCATTACGGTTGTTTCCGAGAGAATTTTTGACACAGTAAGATAAATGGCTGGCTCAGCTGTACTTCATCAGAGAGCAGAGGTTTTTTTAGTCAATGCATGCATAACTCATTTTCAAAAGCTCTCATGGTCATTATTCATTGCCACTTGTAAGAAAACACTGCTGTGAACACAAAAGTGAAGACTTTGTTTAAAATTATTTATGGCAGTAAATGTATTCATAGTATTATGATATAGTTTGCTTAGAGCATTTTGTGGCAATTTTATTTGTCTGCATTGGGAATGAGCATAAAATTAAGGACTGCTTTTCATGTTGGAAAACTAACTAGTGCTGAGCACTCTTAATCAAGCTTTTGTACTGTTAAAGGCCTGAGATGCAGAGGAGGGGGTGTTTTTCCTAGTGATACATTAAATCTGCAGTACAGAGGAGAACAAAATCAGTTCCTGATGCCCAGGGTTTTCATTAAAAGGCCAGGAATCCCCTGGATGGTGTGGCTCTGAGTTCACTTCTCTGTCCTGTGTGTTCATGCTGTGAGGTTTTGGTGACAGTTGTGTCACTTACTCCTCCTCCTGCTTCCCCACTTCCCATCACACCCCGTCTGCAGCTGAACACCACGCATCAGGCTCCATCTCCATCATCTCCATCTCCATCTTCTCCATCATTTCCATCTCCATCTCCATCGTCTCCCCTGCGCGGCTGCAGCTTGGTCCTGCGCTGTCACCCTTCTCAGGGACACGTTGTCACCATACACTGATAGCCTGCAGTTCTTATTTGTTTTATCAGTATTGTATGTAATGCTCCAGTGAGTTATACCTAAACATGGTGTATTTGGGACAAAGTGAACTTACCCAAATGGACTTTCTTAGGTGTTTGTCAACCCGTATGACTACTTCAGAGCAAGTCAGCTGAGCTCAGGCAGGGAAGAGCACAGCTATCACTCAGTAGTGCCTTAAATGCAGATGGAGATAGGCAGTGTTGAGTCTTTGATAAAAGTTCAAAAGCCTTGGAAAGCTTCTGACTCTGGATGAAAGCTTCTTTGCCTGCGATGTAACTATTGATCTACTTCTGACTCCTGCAGATAAGTAGTTTGTCATTTGAATAAACACAGTTTATTTCACTTTGTTAATGTTTTCTTTTTATATAGTTTTCTGTATTGCTGTGGCTAGTGACTTGGGTTTGTTTCCATAGTTTCCTCTGGGTGGGAATGTTATAAATAAGTGATGCTTATTATACTGCATGCACTGAAGTTTTCATGCACATTCTCCATAGGCTGAGGCATGTGTTATCTTTGATTAGGTAAAGTAATAATTGGTTGTTTTTAGACTGCAGGACCTGTGCCTGGTGATGGTTCAGGGTTGTGTCACACTGGTTTGTATTATTTGAATTAAAAAAAAATATATTATGTGATTGCTGGTGACAGAACAGATTCTCAAGGCACAAAACCAGCTTGTGTGTTCACACGGAAGATAGGTGAGAACATCTCATCCTTGTACCTTTCTCCAAGATGTATTTAGTTACTGGGAGTCTCTGTGGACTGTGTCCCTCAGAATTACCTGAGGAAAACAGTAATTTCCAACACACTAAAGCTGCGTGGCTTGAAGTGTTTCTCACTGCAGACCAAGCAATGCTGATGATGTCGGTGCAGAGCGCAGCATGGGACCGGGGCCATGGCACGGCAGTGGTGAAGGACGCTCCTGCCCATCACCACATCTCACCTCGCACTGACAGCGCTGGTTCGACTGAGGCTCCTGACAGAAACCCAGGGCCAGGGCCCTCAGCAGAGGACTCCAGTCCTGACCATCTCAGTGTTACACTCTGCAGGGGCTCCTCCAGCTCCTGCTCTCCTGTTTCTCCTCTGAGATTCCTTCCTCACAGGAGATTATGTTCGTAAGACCTTTTATCTGTCCTCTTATATGGTGTTTCATTAGCATTTTGTCCATGAAAATCAACCTTAAGAACCATTTCAGTGAGAGAAGTTTCAGGTTATGGTTATGTTGAAAAAGAAACCTGCAGAAATGTGAGGAAAGTCGTGTTCCTGTAGTTAACTCCTTAAGACACTGACAGCCAGAGGTGCTCCACTGTAGACAGATGCACAGATGTGATGTTCTGTCAAATGCAGATGGGGATTCAGTGTTTTTCCTTCTTCCTTGGGAATCTCTGGGGTAGGTGCTTACACTTATGACACCATCAATCTCATATCATGAGAGTTAGCCATGAGAGAATAACACGCTTCACCCCAAACAAGTATAAATAAATCTGAGTGGAAGGCAAGGTCATGCTATGTTTGATTTATATCACTAACGAGATGCCATTGGCTGGATAGTGGCTCTTACTGGTTTTGTTTCATCAGAGAATTGCTCTGGAAAACTACCTGAGGAGCTGGAGACAGCACTGAGGCTTGCACCCGAATCCAGGGGCTACCAGTGTGCACGAATGTTCAGATTCAGGTTTTGGGCAGAAAACAAGAGATGGACACTATTTCTCATCCAAAGCTGACAGTGAACATCCAGCTGCACAGATGGACGTAACCAAGCACACAGGCCAGTGGTGAGCATGCTGCTCAGAATAGTCTGTGTTTTAAGAAAAGGTAAGTATACAAATGATGTTTCCCTTATTTCAGTACTGTCCTTCCAGCTAGGGTTACAGGCATCACAAAGAAGTTATTTTGGAATTTTGGTAGGAGCATGGCATGGATCAAGCATTGGTGCACTCAGGACTCCTCTCCCTTCCTTCCGGCTGTCTCCAGGCTCTGCCGTGTGATTTATTTTTTTTAATAAATAAATTTTATCAATTAAGAAAATTAATTTTTACCCATATTTGAATACTGACTTTTAGGCTCTGATGAAATGAGTCATGGACAAGATGTCTATATCTTTTCATATTTACAGTAAACATAAATATGGTGACAAATTCAAAGCTGCAAATTGTATTCTGACCTTAATTCTTCAAAGTTTTGGTTTTAGTCTAATACCGAGTTTAGGGCAAAAGCCTATACTGTCTTCAGGGGCTGCAAAATAGGCACAATGTGTTTGACGTATGTAATAACAAACATTTTTAATGGTTGTTGACTAAAGATTCTCGTGTACATGGCCCAGTAAGATTTATTGCATGATTAAGTCCTGCATGAGGATTTCATAATAGAAAAATCCTCTTAAATAAGAAACATCATGTGAACAGTTTTTCTACTTTGAACAGGCAGGTGAGTATACAGGATAATGATTCACACTGAACTTTTGGGGAATTTACAGTTTCTGAGGAAAAAACAAGCCATTGAAGTGTTCTTTGCTCCTTACAGTGGCATAGTCAGCCCTTTCAATGCATATTCACTTTATTGCTTGTTGTTAAAACAACAATTTATTTTACTGGGGTGTTAACAGATTAATATCACGTGAAAGCAAGTGGTTGAAAGACCCAAAATTCTGTGAAAAACTTCCACGGTGACAGCAGAATAACTTCGGTCAGAACCAGCAAAAGTGTGAAATTGTTGACTTTTACTTTACTGCTTTTGTGAGTGCCCGAGGAACCGGGTTTAACTGTGCTTTGCAAAGCACTGTGCTATCATAAATTAAACAAAGTCTTACCTGCGAGATACTGTTAACGTATCTTAAGTAAATACTGCCTAACAAATTATTTCCTCTCTGATGCTCAGAATGCGGTTTATTTTATTTTGAACAAGTTTCTTATTCACAGTTGATAGAGCGAGTTTTGTTTAGGTACCAGTCTCGTTGGTATTGCTGGGTACTGGAGTTCTGCGCTGGTCTCGGTGGCAGTGAGGAACGCCTCTTTTGTACACAGCTTTTATCTCCACTCCCCTTCTTTTAATGAGCAAATCAGCAAAATAATTCCTCCAAGGCACTCAAAAGGGCAAGGACAAAACTTTTCCATCATGGAAGTTCGGTGTTTTCGGAGACCAGACTCCAAATGTGTAATTGCTGGCTTTCAGTAACTGAGAAAATAAAACTGCAGCTAAGAAAAATTTTTAAAAGAGGAAATCCAGCTGGTTTTAGACAAAGTATCCTCCCACAGAAGCTTCTGAACAGGTTATGTTCAGGTACTTCACAATATCTTTATAATTTGGTACTGCACAGTGGAAATAACTCCCTGCTCTGATGTGACACCCCAAATGGTTTCAGTTTTGTCAGGCGGCAGGAGAATATTTGTCTGAATTTCCAGGAGTTTCATGGAACAGAAACCCTATTTCCTACACTCAGGCTTCAACAGGTTCTAAAATAAGGGGGGGTGGATACTGAGAACAGACAAATGAGATTAAGCACTGCAGTCCCATAACAGCGCTCCCAAGCAAAGTCTGCCATTCAGTTTCACAACCTTGAACTTCCCCAGGTTAAATGTGGTCCCGAAGTAAATGGATTTATAACGCTTATAATTAATGTGAAGCAGCACCTAAGGTTTTATTCTTAATTTTTAAAATAACTCAAAATAAGACAAATCTGTTCAGTAAGGGTGTGAGCACAGGTTCCCCTGAGTCTCCATCCATGGAGATACCGAAAACCAGAGTGGGCACAACCCTGGACATGGCTGTGCCTGCCCTGAGCCCTGCAGAGCCCCCGGCAGCCCCAGCCTTGGCTCTGTCTGTGGTTAGCTGGGCTCAGCAGAAGCATATTTGTTTATGTGACCTTCTGGATTTGTAATGTACTCTGTAATGGTCTCTAAGCATAAATCACCATAATTTCTGCTTAATCTCTAATTTAAACTAAATGCTCGTGCATTCGCTTCAGCTTCTCCCCTGCTGAAGACCCAACAAAACCTGGCCTTACTGTATGTGTTTTTCAAAACATTATCGTGAAATTAGTTCTTATTTTCCTTTTAGAGATATGCGATTGGAATGGCCTTATCAAATATAGGAAAGGGAAAGATCAATATAAATGCACTTAATTTCAAAGTCATTCACAGACCTCACTTGCTGCTGGGTTTTTCTTAATAGCTTATTTTAAAAAAACCCCTTACAACCCAAACTGATAAGACTGATTCAGACCTGACATGTTTGGAAAAGCAAATCAAATTCACTTTGAGGAGTGAAGGCCACAGCTGCCGTTGGATGGCAGCATCTTGGGGCCGACCATCCCATGCTCAAAAGCTGGGGATCCAGCTGCAGTGCACCCCCTGAGCACACTCTGTTTTCGTGGCTCATTGCCCTGTTTGTGTCCTGTGTGAACGGTGAATTCGGGGCTGGTTCACTCCATTTCGGGCAGCTGCTGTGCTCCCTGTGCTCACAGGGCCATGGTTTGTCTTTCTAAATGTATCTGATTCTGATTTCAGAAAAAATCCCACAGTAAAATTAAAACACGTCCATGTCTGTATGATTTAGACCAAAAACCCCAGAAGCCCTGCAGTGCAAGAGAGGTGGCATCTGTGGAGCAAAGTAGCAAATGCAAACCTGTGATGCTGAAGAAGTGCAACTGCTGTCAGTTGTACTAAGAAGGCACATCGCAGAGGATGGTTTCAGTGATAAAGCCGACCTGCTGAAAAGGAAAAACAAGGCAAGGAAGACAGTACAGGAATATCCTTAAAGGATTCTGAACAGAGCAAGCACAACATAATTGTTGTGAGAGAAAATGCATTTAAACTGTAACTGAAATCATACCTCATCCAAACAACTTGAATAGTATATGACAGCATAAAACAAGAAAATAACTGGAAACAGTTTTCCATTCTTTAAAGGGGTGTCAGTGTTCGAGTAATAGATTTGCACCTTGGAGGAGTCCAGATGCTACCTGCCCTGTTGTACGCTAAATTCAGAGCTCAGGTTTCGTTCTGACACCCATAATCATTTAAAAACCTGTGTAATTTCAAGCAGCGTGCTAACCAAACTCGGATTTAGAGCTGTGGTCCGGGTCTGCTGTAGTGTGCACAGAGGAGCTGGGTGTGAGGCAGAGCCCTCCACCCTCACCATCACTGAAGCTTGTGTTCTCTTGGTGCTGAGGGTGGAATCCAAGCAAACGCTTCATCTCCTGTGGAGCGGGGATGATCCGGGGGATGTTTCAGCGCTGCCGTTGGCTGCTGCAGAAGGAGGGAACCTGCAGCTCCTACCGCCGGGTCTGATTTCTGATAAAGACAGGTCTGCAGCACAGGACACCGGCAGAGGGGGCTTTAAGGGATTACCTTGCTCATCCCTGCTCCCACATTCCCTGCACGGCACTGAAATTTCCTCTGACCAAAACTTTGTTTCCTGGACTATTACTGGAAAGCAGCAGCATGGAGAGTTTGTTCACACTCCTGCTGGAGACAGCAAATTTCTCCTTTTAATCCTGAATATTATTTCCAGGTTAGAAACTCCAGTACTATACAATATTATTTTTGCTAGTGGGAGAGAAAACATGGATGTGTTCAGAGCACTGGACAATGAGTCGCTGCTGCCCAGCGCCGCTGGTCCTGCGGGATGGGATCCCTTCCGCTGCCCCCTGGACTCCATCCAGCCCTGGCACTTCAGGCTCCTGGCGGCCCTGATGCTGGTGGTCACTTCCCTGTCGCTTGCCGAGAACCTGGCAGTGATCCTGGTAACCCTGAAGTTCAAGCAGTTGAGACAACCTGTGAACTATGTCATCGTCAACTTGTCGGTGGCCGACTTCCTGGTCTCACTGAGTGGTGGCACCATCAGCTTTTTAACGAATCTGAAAGGTTATTTTTATATGGGATACTGGGCTTGTGTGCTGGAAGGATTTGCAGTCACATTTTTTGGTAAGCCTGATTTTCTTCGTAGTTGTTTGTCCTTTACCTTCAGCCTCCTCCTGTCTACTCTGTGAGCTCTCTGTGGCTTCCCCGGGCACTGACAGAAGTCTTTGACTCCTCACTGTTCTTCCCCAGGCACTACATGTCTTTAACTCACTGGTTCTTCCCCATTCCATAGATGCTGAAGTGGACCTCATGTCAGAGTGAATAACATCTGTCACTACCTCCATCATACACCAGGGGCTTCTCATGTGTGTGGTGGTCATTGAATATGTTTAATGTAAGGAGAAAAGCTTTGCTAATGGAATAACAGTGGGGGCGGGGGGGGGAAGGTTGGTAAAACAATGACAGAGAAAAATGTCACTACATGTAACTATTTTCAAGGTTTGTATTTAGATGTATGCATATATGGATAAATAATAGATAAAAAGAGTGAGCGGCTGCTTTTAAACTGTGGGGAGTATCAGGGCACACAAACATCCTATGTTATCTGCCTTGCAGCAGTTCTGAGGAACCGTGACACCAGCAACCATCACCCCTCACCCCTACGGTTTAGGGGATTTTTCCTCTCTAGGCTCTGTTCAACTAACTACACAAAAAGTACTAAAAGTACCCTAAAAGGGAAACCCCTCACCACATAGCTCCCTGTGTAAATACACCCCTGCAGAACAAATGGGAAATGGATTTAAAATGGGACATCCACTTTCTGGAGACAGACGCTCACTGCCTCCTGCTCCTGTGCAGTGAAGACAGGCACTGACTGCCCCAGCTCTGAGCCAAGCTCAGCACTGACCCCCGCTGAGGAGGGGGCTCAGGGGGCTCTCAGCCTGCGTCAGCGACACAGAGGGTGAGGGATGCTGCTGCTGACTCGGTCTGTGGCACATGAGCCATGTCCCATGCAGAAAGATAAGGCTATCTCAAGATTTTTTTATTTGCTAGCCAATGAGGTGATATGTGCACAATAAACCAATAATTTGATGCTGTGGGCAGCTGTCTGTACATTAGAGTTTTATGATAGTCTGAAATATTACATTTCTTGGAAAGAGAGCATTTTGAAGATACACCTTAATTTGTTGATTTGTCAGCTATACATAATTTGCCGCTTTTTAGAGCAGATCCTAATTAAAAAAAAGCAGCTATCATCAGTGAAATGGCCTGATCAGCTGCTTGGTGCTGTAGTCATTACACTGTAGACTGACAAACTAGGCAGATGAAACAGGAGCAGGTTTCCAGAGAGGCTCTGGAGCCTCCATCTGTGGGGATACTCAAAACCCAGCTGGACTTGGTCCTGGACAACCTGCTCTATGGACCGTGCCTGAGTGGGGGGTGTTGGACTGGTGACCTCCAGAGATGCTGTTCAGCCTGGTCAGTTCTGTGCTGTGGGATGGAGTTTGATCTGCCCCATTTTTGATGCTGGCCGTGTTTTCTCACAACAGGCATTGTTGCTCTCTGGTCCCTCGCTCTGTTGGCTGTTGAGCGGTACATCGTGATCTGCCGCCCGCTGGGAAACGTGCGCCTGAGAGGGAAGCACGCAGCCCTTGGCATTGCCTTTGTGTGGGGCTTTTCCTTCATCTGGACCATCCCACCAACGATGGGCTGGAGCAGCTACACCACCAGTAAGATCGGAACTACCTGCGAGCCGAACTGGTAAGGCAGTGTATGGTGAAGGGATGGAACTTGCAGCTCAGGACATCTCAGGGGTAGGACTTCAAAGGCAAGGTTTAAAGATTATGTACATCACTGCAAAAATGGCTGTAAAGAAAGCTCGAACAAAAATGAGAAAAATTTGCCAAGGACAGATTTAAAAAAAATAATTCTGAAGGGTGTAACTTCCATCTCTGATGAAAACACCCATCCTGTGTCTTGTGCTTGTTGTCAGGGCACAGAGATGACAGAGAGGTTTTTTTCAGAAGACCGGAGAGAGCCCTGGTCTGACCCCACAGCCGACCCCACTTTGAGCAGGCGGTTGGACCGCACGTCCCTTCCCACCTGAGCTGTCCCGCAGTGCTGTCACGTTGTGCTGGCACACAGTGCTGTCCCACAGTGCTGTGACACTGTGCTGTGTGACACTGTGCTGTGACTCAGTGCTGTGACACAGTGCTGTGTGCCTATGGCCATCGGATCCACCAGGGGGTGGCCCAGGGCTCCATCTGTGGATACACTGGACTTGTAAAGGGGCACTTTCCATAAAAACAGCTGACCAAAATACCAGTGACAGATTTGAAGAGCAAAGTTAATGCTTCAAGAGAATACTAAGAACATAACTGGTAATACATACACAATGTATTTCGTGTTTTATCCAGGTACTCGGGAGCTTATATCGACCATACGTACATTATCGCGTTGTTCATCACCTGCTTCGTAGTGCCGTTATCGGTGATTTTGGTATCCTACGGAAAGCTGATGCGGAAGTTAAGAAAGGTAAGAAGCCTTTTAAATGTGTATGGAGGCAAACGTTTGGAATTTTATGTTCAATTTTCTATAGAGATCAGACAAAAGCAGATCAAATTTCCAGGCAAATGCACTTGGTTATCGTCCCTTGTTGAATACTTACTACACACAGAAATTCATGCTATGGTTAGAAATGATACTTCAAAGTGAGCAGTTTGCATCAGTTATTGATACATCTCATCAGTCAAACATCATACAAGTGAAGGAATGCCTCATAAATATAGAAACAGAATGACCCAGTATTGGTTTATTTACAATTGTACTGCAATTCACTGACATCTCCTAAGACAAACCAGGCAAATCAGAATTTAGCTTAAAAAGACTGCATTTGTAAATTTTAATAGTGCTGGCTAATACTCTGTAATACTTGCATGCAGAATAAGGTGTAGCATTTGTAAATAATGTAATGCTGTTTAGTAAATAAAATACTAGGTTGTCCAGGAACATTTAAAAGACTTGAGAAATGCTTTTGTATTTTATTTAGTGATTATGCTTACCTGATCCAAAAGAGAATCTGCGAAAAGTGAAAAAGAAGATGGCCATACAATAGGAAAATTCCTGTCTGGGACAGGATTTTGGCACAGTATTTTGAGACAACACTGTTACGGTGTCCCCATGGAACAGTGGCCATGGACCCGCGCTGCAGGGCTGGGACAGGGCTGCTCTGGGAGGGGAGCCTGTGGGGGCCTGGTGGCCTGGCATGAAGGGGGGGTGACCGAGGAGGGTGTGGAGGGAAGGAGGGCACTGGGCGAGCACCCAGACCCTGATGGCTCTGCCAGAGCCATGGCTGATGTGGCCCTGGGTGCTTCAGGAGGGGTACAGAAAGCGCCATTTCCTTCCTCTGGGACAGCCACTCCAGAGGCTGCGAGGTAAAACGGAGCGGGGGAGATGAGGAACGATGGGGCCAATGGAGGGAAATGCCACCGTTGGTCAGGGCGGACGGCAGCACATGGTCCATCTCACCTGCGAGTCAGGTCAGGGTGTCCTGGAGGACTGATCCTTGCCGTGCAGTGGGTCCCAGTGCTGGCCTACAGCCACTGTGGTGTGCCCTCGTAGTGTCACCACCCTCTAGTGTCTTTCTCACTCCTCTCTCCATTATCCAGAGACAGCAGCAGTAATACTAAAAAACCCACACCTCTCAGTAAGTTAGGTATTTCACATTCCCTTGCAGCTCAGAGGCCTGGAGACCACACAGCCAGGAGATGCCGGGGCGGCCAGGGGCTCCTCATCACTAGTGATTTATCCGTGACCATTTGGCTTGTGCCAGCGCTTGCCTTTGGCTCTTGTGGGTGTTACAGAGAGAGCTGACTGTCTGAGTTTGCCTCTGCTCCTTATAAAAGCTTAAAGCACAGCCTGGTGTAGAGAAACCAACTGCCTGCGAGGTATTCTGCAAATTTATAACAAACTGCCATAAGGTTGCATCTCACACACAGCTCAGCTCTATGGTGAGCAGGGAGAGACCCAGGCACCAGGACAGGAGTTTTGACGTTCCCAACCAGCCCCATTTCCAGGTTTTGACTGCCGTGTCCTGTGGGTGCCACAGGACTTGGTCCTGAGTGGCCTCGCTTCGCCTCAGGAGAGCAGCTGGTGCCTCCATCCCTGTGGCCACAGCGTTAGGATTCACCACAACTGCAAAGCTAGTGACGGAAATGAACCTTTAGGAAAAGATCTAATTAACAGCCTACAGTGGAGATAAATTACTGTGGCATTATTCCTTTGTTTGTAACAAACCACTACGTGGTTCCTTACCAGTTGTGCTCTCAGATTTAGAGAGAAAGGAGAAGCCACAGCTGAGGACAGGGCTGGGCTGATGTGGAATTTGTGATGTGAAATGATGTCATTTTTGGCAAAAGTGCAGCCCAGGAGGTTCTGTGCCCTACTGAGTGACTGCGCCCCTGCCGAAAGCAGGCTGGGCCGCTCCTGTTATGTGCATGAAAAAACGCTATAGAAATGTCATAGATTGAATATCTCAGCTTTGCTCAGCACCTAGCACAGCCTGCATTAATGCCTCAGGAACTCTAAGTATTATGACAAGTCAGTACTATTATTATTGTTGTTGCATTTATTGTTAAAAAACCACACGGATTACAACTTTCTACAGGGGTAAGGACCTCTCCCTCCCCAGGAGGTGTTTCTATACCTTTGTAAGCACTGAATATGTCAAATTATCTGAGTGCAGTGAAAGGGACATTGGGAAAATGTCTCCGTTCAGTTCTAATGTTGCTGTGGGAGTCTCGTATTTGCCTTGTTTCCATTTTATTTTGCTGCACACACACTGGTTGTCAGGACAGCAGCAGATGCATCTCCCAAGAGGACCATAAAGGGGTGAGCGAGGGGCACTGCTCTGCCAGCACAGACACCGTGTTCCCTGCTCAGCCAAGCCAAGTCCAGCCTTGTGCAGACGCAGGGCTGCTGCAGGCTGAGATGGCTCCACTGGATTTGGTGATGTATGGCGAGTTGTATCCCCCAAAACACAGCCCTAACTTTATTTCATATTTTTAGAGGTAACTTGTTGCTATCAGATACTGCTCATTCTGTCAGGGTCATTGTATTCTGTTGTTTGCCATTCTAAACAGAGGCCAAATCTTGTCCTGATTTGACTGAAATCATTAGGATCATCACTTTTCTCACAGACAGAATTTAAAGGTTTTTCTGCCCTGCCCTGGGGGGGTGTCTGCAGCACCCTTGACATTAATTAGGTAAATTAACTTTTGTGAGGCTGGACAGAAAACCTGGCCATGGCTTTGCTCCCCCGGGCTTGGCTGATGCTGGCTTGGGAGCATCTGACTGCACCCGGATTTCTACAGAGATTTCCCTGGAAACTGCTTTCTGCTCTCACTTTGACAATAAAATTACAAAGGTACTTAAGCAAAGGGAAATCTAATGACAGTGCACAGTGATCTGTGTCCCTCAGCAATGACACTGGTGCCCTGTGGGGCAGTAAAGCCTCCCTGGTGCTGCCGTACCGGAGAAGGCCACTCTGTCCAGCATGGCTCCCCACAGCCACTGGCTGCAGGCCCCGTTTGCTTTCTGGAATTTTCTGCTTTTCTTCAAAGGTGTCAGATACGCAAGGCAGGCTGGGAACCAGCAGGAAACCTGAGCGACAAGTGACCAGGATGGTGGTGGTGATGATTGTCGCCTTCCTGATCTGCTGGACGCCATACGCCGCCTTTTCTATCCTGGTCACTGCACGCCCCTCCATCGACCTGGACCCGCGTCTGGCAGCAATCCCAGCTTTCTTCTCCAAAACCGCTACTGTTTATAACCCAGTTATCTATGTCTTCATGAACAAACAGGTACTGTGTGCTTTCAAAGTGTCCTTAACACTCATATTTTGATATTTTGTCTTGCTTTATAATCAATTAGTTCTACCTACATGTTCGTTAACTGACAGTGCAATATCAAGCATTTAGAACTAAAAAAAAGTTTAAAAAACCCCACTGAATATCTGCTTATAGGAAGATGGTGAAAGCCTCTGTGCATTATTAAAACATGAATGTTAATAATTATTAGGTTTAGATACCATAAAGGAAAATCAGCCCTTAGTGAAGATCAGTTAGTTTTCTGTATGAAAATTCTAATTTCAAGACTGTCCCTGTAAATTTTGACAATTCTTCAGGCATCCAGCACCAGTGAGTTGATTTTGAGGCGGGTGGAAGTTTTCAATACCTCAGTGTGTGCAGGGAAATGCTGCATTTGCAGTTGTGTGTGGTGAGGGCAGGGGCACAGCCTGAGCCTGTGGGACGGGGCCGAGGACTGGATGCAGAGAAGGGGAATTGGGGAGGGGATGGAGCAGGGGTGCATGTTCACTGTGGTTACAGGCACAGCAATGACCCTGAGTGGATTTATCCTACTGATGGTGCTATCTAAGTGAAAAGAGGAAAAACAGTGACTGTTGAGTAAGAAGTAATGAATACATTTATTTATCTGGTCCTGCAGAGGGCTATTGCTTGTCTCACTTCCCATGGACTCTGCCCTGATACCTCAGCACACGGCAGACACATGGTGCTCTTACCCTGCTCATGGATAGGAAGAACCTGGAGCAAACCACCTCTGAGTAGCTCGTATTAACATATGAAAGCAACTCCTGAGCCTGGAGAAATTACCAATTCTGTCCACTAAATGTGGTCAGTAACAAGCAGAAGAGGAAATTATTTCAGAATGAGTTTTTTCAATAGTCTGTGTCTTTTGAGAGCATCATTATTTCTCAGTTTCAGAGTTGTTCATAGTGGCACAGGCAAATATATTTTCTGGGGCTATTTCTTTATATTGCCAACTGACTCATGGAGAATTTCCAAGAGCTTTGGCTGAGACGCAGACTGATTTGTAGAGATCCTTTAAAATTCCCTATGTGTTTTGGTTGATCTCCTTTTTCTCACCTTCCCAGTTCCGCAGGTGCCTGGTTCAGATGTTCAGCTGCAGGGGCACAGACGCCCCTGAGTCTAGCGTGAACCCGACCTCGGAGCGAGCGATGCTGACCCTGGACAAGAGGGGCAGCGAGATGTCCACCCTGGCAGCACACAGCGCCGCTACCAAGAGACCCGAGGGTGAACACAGAAATTGCCCATCTTTTGCTCAGTTGGCAACTTCAGAAAATAAAATCTGTCCCATGTAGGGTACAAGATGTGATCACTAATGCAGCACTACAGCATATTTCCTTGTTACCATCACTTCATACAAGAAAATGTTGTCGGGGGCATTACAGTCCCATGAACACTGCCTTTTGCCATTGCAGGCTCCTGAGTGTGGTGGCTCTGCAGCTGCAGTCAAACGCGCAGTCAGGGGACGAGCCCCTTCCTCCACTGCCTCCCCCTTCCCAGCCCACAGCCCTGCAGGCTCCCAAAAAAACACCGGGGAGCATGACGTCTGTGCCGGCTCCTGACACAGCAAGGACAGGAGAGCTTTACAATGGCTCCTTGGGCAGATGGACACAAACATGGAGTGGCACACGGCTTCAGTATGGTAATAGACAAATAACTAATATACAGCACACAGCTGACCCCATTTCAACCTATGGAGATGCAGGGAGGAACAGGTCTGAGTGCTTTTTTGGTTTCTTTGGGTATTTTACTAAAAAAACAGAGAAAGCCAGAGGCTTCTGCATTTATGTCCTGGATGGGAACCTCATCTCCGCTGTGCCACTAAACCCTCCAGTGGCTCAGACAAAGCATCCAGGCTCCCAAGCACTATTCTGTCAAAACAAGCCCTATCAAGAGCCGTTCATATCCTCTCTCTGCATTTCCTCTTCATCAAGAAAATCTCCTATGCTCGTGGCAACTTTTGAAGTAAATTAATTTGGACTTGATGATGGTTGTTGGTCTCTTCCAGCTGAACTACTCCATTGACTTCAGACAAGGAGGTGGTAGGCAGGGAAGGTGCAGCAGTGCTGGAGAAGGGGCTGCAGCACTGAGCTGAGCTGAGCTGTGAGGCTGGGTTTTGCAGGACAGAAGTTTTTCCCCTTGTGTGCCTGCACTGTGCAGAGCCAAGGTCCACCATGTTCCTGAGATCACTCCTCCTCCATTTCTTAACAATTACAGCTTTCATAAGTTGGTGGATAACTAACACAGGTATTACCTATGTGCTAGAGCACGTTGGACGTCAGTGCACACTTTACATCCTTGTGGCTGAGCTGGGGCAGGGCCTCTCCAAAAGCGTAGGTCCTGGCCCCACTGGAGTTCTCCCCGCGGAACAGCTGTTGCTGTCCCATCAGTCCCTAAATTCCCATTTCTGCCCCAGTCACATCCTCACCACTGGTACTGGGCTACTGAACCTGGCATACATCGTTAACTTGTAGTTACACCTTTGAAACCAGGAGCAAGGAGCGCGGCACAAATGCTCTTTCTGCAAACAGTGAGAAAGGACGAACCACCAGCTTCCCATGGCCGTGTCCCAGCTCCTGTGTTTAATTCACACAGTGACAGCAAAATGCTTCGCTTTAGCAGAATGCCACATGCACACATCAAAAACAAACTAGGCCGTGAGTGTAAGAACAGACTTGTTTTAAACAGCCTTTGGTGAGCATCGTGTGATGAGAGATGCTGCCAAGACCTGGCATACCAGATTTTGAATCCTATGTAAGATCTATACCTAACTGAGTGCCTTTTAGAAGAAAAGGCAACAGCTGACTATATTTAAATGCTTTAGTATGGAAAACCATTATTTCTAGATAGAACATTAATACAGTGCCAGTCAAAACAAGTGCTGCTCCACAGTGGTATAGAGAAGCTACACCAGCTGCATGCTGTGCAGGCCTTGGCAATAGTGATGTGGTAGGGAATTAATCATCCAGTGTTCAGCTTTACTGCAAAGAATTACAATTTCTTTACAGAGAATAAAGACATTTTGTTTCTACCAAATTTTTCTTCTTTTTTAAAAAAAAAATTATTAAGTTACCATTTGAAAAGCGACATTGCCCTGGAAAGGCACGAGAGGCTGCCTGAGACAGCGGTGGTCAGACCTCGTCCCAGGGCAGTGGCAGACAGGGACACTGGGGGCCAGGGGACACTGGCAGCCACGCAGGATGGGTCAGCCCCATGCTCCTGCCCTGCCTTAGGACGCGTTTGCTGCAGCTCTGCAGGGGCGTCTGAGCGCTGAGGCAGTGACAGAATTGGGATACAACGCACACCCTCACTCCCTGCGCTGTCCCCCCTCTTCTGGGGGCTCTGGGGTCCTGTGGCCTGCACCCCACACAGCTGTAGGCAGGGGATGATGGGGAGGCTGCTGCAGGCAATGCCTGACATCCAGGATAAATGAATCTAAAAAGGCAACCAGGCCTTAGGTCACTGCTGGTGGCTTCTGTTTTCACCAAACACCTAAGGATTATCCAATAAGATCTGTATAAGTGCATGGTTCACGTGAGGAGTTACTCCACAAATAAAACTAGTTGTGCATGTGAGAATTCACCACAAGACACTGACGGTCCTCGTATTCATCTCAGCGTTCCATGAGGTGATTGTCTTTTACGGTATAATTACGGTCTCAGTGGGCCTGAACTTTTGCAGGGCTCAATCTTGAGCCCAGACTGTGAACCTCGTTCCCACCGACACATCCTTCCATGATTCATCTTCCTTACCATTAATCCTGTGGGACCCACAGCAGAAAAGTGCATAGCTATATATGCCTCTCTCAAATGTTTTGGAAATAGCGTGAGGCAGGAAGGGTAAGGTATTAAGGTATTCAGCTGTTATTTGTATGCACAGTTTTGAGCTCATTAGTCTGTTACAACAGCGAGGTATGATTTGAAAGCAAAAATTCTTGCATTTGAGACTCAGATTTTACATTTCAAGGATATGCTGACCTAGGTTAATCACATGTTAATGGTATTAGATCTATTAAATCATGAAGAATTGGCAGAAGTGTTAGTATTTAATTAAAAGCAACAGAATCATTTTATCTCCTGAGAAGATGAGGATACTTAGAGCATAGCTCTGCAGTACAAAACAGAGCACTAAAACTTAAGTAATGGAAAGAAAAACACAGTGTAAAAATGCATAAAAAACTGTAGAAAATAGGAAGTTAAAATGGGATTCACCATCTGGTACCTGTCTGTGTCACCCCCAGCACCAGTTACGATGAAGCGGTACCCGTGAGCCTTTCAGACCGTTTCACCAAGGAAAAACTGGTTTGCATCTACGAATTAATCAAGGACACCAGTTTGTAAAGACAGTCACAGACAGCGTCTCCAGCTGACAAGGATGGGAGGACACTGACACGCTGCACCAACAGCACCGTGGGTCACCATCGCGCGTGGGGTGCACGGCTGACCCCACACTGCGAGTTCCTGTACCCAAAATGCCACAGGGAGCTGCAGGGCACTGCACACAGAGCAGGCAAATCAGCTTTTTATGGCTTTTTGTGCGGACAAGGGAGAAGCACAGCACGACAGGAACAAACTGGGAATGCTCAGAAAGGAGGGGGTACCAGGTACCCCAGGTAGTTCCACATTGAGCCCCGCTCCCTTCAGCCTCCGCACAGCCAGAAGGGGAGGGCAGGGATCACAGAACACGAGGAGTTGGAAGGGACCTGGAAAGCTCCCCCAGTGCAACCCCTGCCAGAGCAGGATCACCAGAGCAGTCACACAGGAGCTCCCCGGGGCAGCCCAGGACCCACTGCCGGCTCTAGCGACGGCCCCCAACACCTGCACAGCAAAAGCCCAACAGATTTTTTTTCCATGGAAAACCAGTTGTCATACACACCTTTCTCATGGGAAACAGTTCTGGGATAACTTTCAGGGACTGACTTTTAGAAAAAGAATAAAATTAGTTTAGAAACTGCAGCATTTTCTGTACTTTTTGGTTATTAAAAGTTGGAAGATAAAAAGAAAACATGGAAAAACCACCCCTATTTTTCTATACATTATTGGAGGCTTCAGGTCAGGGCTGTTCCCTGGATGACAATAAAGCACCAGCAGCACTGTTCTCACAGAGGAGTCTTTAAATGCTAGTTTTTAAAATGAAAGGGAATTTTAACCACTTCCTCACTGTTTGTACTCAACTGTTCTGCTGTTACTCAGACCATTCATTAAAAGTGTGAGGCAGGTAAAATCCAGCCATACAGAAGACAATTTTGGGTGAGACATGGGCACATTTTGGAGGGACAGGTGATGTCGACCTCACGCACAGCTCATGGCCCAGCCCTGCTCAGTCTGCACTGCTCTCCCTTGGCCTGAGCACATTCAATAAATGACGTTTATGGCTGGTTTAGATCATTTTGTCAGGCAAACACCCCGACACACAACAAGCACAGACATAAAAGTGTTGGCTGCAATAGGGTGATATGAAAATCAGTGGTTCTGGACGAATAGGAAATTAATATTAGAGTCTAATTAGTCTTCATTTCATTTAGAGAAGGAATTAATTAGTCTTAATAGGACCGCAGAGGCATCACAAGTGTTTTCCTTCCATCAAGCAAAGTCTACCGTGAACAATTAACCATCCTCATAAACACAGGGTGTCAACAGTATTTCTCACTCTCCATAACACGCATTTTCCAGTTCCTCACAAGCGTTCTGTGCCAAGGCCAGATTTTGTTTGGTTTATTAATATGAGCACTCCCATAACTGTGGGAAAAGCCACTGGCGTTGGTTCACATCTGCACACACAGACAAATACTTTCTGTAGACATTTACCGATTCCCCAGCACCCACATCCCCTGTCTCCTTTGGTGCTGTCCTGTCTTTAGGACAAACAGGGAATAGCAGAATCAAGGGGTGTTTTCATGTTAAAATACCTTCAGCGATGTGTTTCGGGAGGAGGACACATTTTCCTGCTGGTCCTCTTTAAGACGCATTGGTAGCGATCCCCTGGCATGCAGTGTCACAGCTCCCAGGAGCTGATCCCAGGAGTCTTCCAATGTTACACAGTAAGAAAATAATTAGAACTACAGGCAAAAAAGGGAGCAGAGGTTGTTTTTCTTTTAAAGGAGCTGCACACAAAAGAGACCTCTTGTGGTAAGAGCACGGCTTTAACATTTTACCATACACAAGCAGTACACCATAAAACAGGTGGTGGTAAAAGCTCTTAAGATTTTGTGACTAAAAGGAGTGAGCACTGCTGAAGTCAATGTGCTCCCACTTGGTTGTGGACGAATAAACAGCCTCTTGTGCCCTTCAATTTTTGTTCTGCTGCCAAGAGTATGCCTAGAAATCACAGCCCTTTTCTAAAAAAGTGTTTTATAGCATTATCTACGGTTTGCAAAATTAGCAATGTAACACTACACCATTCTTCTGCTTTGTGATGGTTTATTACATTTTAATAGTGCAACATAAACAAAATAACTGCCCTTCCTATGAATCTTCCATGACATGAGGGGTAATTCCTTTCTGGTTTTGCTTAAAAACATCAGCAATAATCAATCAATTTACTTGTTTATAATAGAGATAGCATTTGGTGGTTTTTTTGGACTATAAATTATGGTTGCCCTAAGAGCTGCTGTTGTGTTACGAGGCCGTGCTGGTTCCTTTGGGACAACAGCAAGAAAGACACTGACACTCAAGGGTTTCCTGAGTAAGAACCAGAAATTTTGGGAAAGGTAACGGCAATCTGAGACACTTCTGGTGCTGGGAATCCCAGTGGTTTTGGCAGGGAACGTGTCCCTCCCCATCGATCACAGCAGCTGCTCAGATTCCCCTGTGGGGAGGTTTTCTGGCCTCGCTGCTCTTACAGCTGCATCACAGACGGCACTAACGGGGGCACTGCAACGTCCTGGCACAGGATTGGGTTATCAATTCTAATGGAGGGGTCTGTGCTAACAGACATTAAAATGCCTCCAAAAATGCACTTAATCATATGTCAGAGTTTCCACTCCTGGGTGATGAGACCTTGTCCTTGCCCACCCTGAGTCTCTATTGCCAAAGGCTCTGAGAGCAAAAAGGCAACTAGCAATCAAACCCTGTTTGATAAACACATTTCTCCGTGTTTCTGGCTTTAGCTGCAATATTAATGTTTATAAAATTGTAAAGGGCAAGTGTCAGGAGGAAGGAGCCAGGCTCTGCTCTGGGATGTCCAAGGCCAGGACAAGGGGCAATGGTCCCAAGCTGGAGCACAGGAGGTTCAAGCTGAAGATGAGGCCAAAGTCAGCGTGAGGGTGGCAGAGCATGGCCCAGGCTGCCCAGAGAGGTTGTGGAGTCTCCTTGTGTGGAGACACCCAAAGCCCTGGCCGTGTTCCTGTGTGACTGCTCTGGTGATCCTGCTCTGGCAGGGGTTGTACTGGGGGAGCTTTCCAGGTCCCCTCCAACTCCTCACATTCTGGGATTAATTCCTGTGGTTCTTTGCTTCCTTCTTTCTCTTCCATTCACATCTCCAGGCTCAGATCAAAACCCCCAAATAAAACACCAATGTTCTCCCTCAGCGTGCTCTCACCCTCAGGCCTGTGACCCCTTTGGAGACCTGTTCTCACCGCAGAGGCGCTGGTGAAGGGGGGGTTTTGGTGGATCCTTGGTGGGATGTGGTGACTCCTCTGAGCCCCAGCAGCTCCAGCGTTCACATGGCTCTGGGTCTCCCTGGTGCTCCTCCATCACTGCTCCAGCCCAAATGTTCCAACTGCTGCACACAGGGCAGACAAGGCTTGTTCACAGGCCAGCTAGAGGAATAAAACACATATTCATGGGCTTAAACCTTTTCTGTATCGTTTTGACCTCAATAAAAATGATTATGCAAGAAAACAAAGTCATGAACATTAACAATAATTCTCAGTTATTGAGAATAAAACTTGTAACTGATTAGTGAAGATTCCTAGAAAATTTATGGTAATGTTCTTTATTGTAATACTTTGTATTATGAATTGTACTAGTCTTCCTCTTTATTACATTTCCATTGAAGCCTCTTTCCTTTTCTTTGCCACAAAGAGTTAAAATCTGTAAGAGAATTTAAGAGCCTTTCAGTAATTTGGCACATCAGTTTTAGCTCCGCTATTATCTAGCTGCATCAAGATATTAATGTAGTCATCTCTCTTTAGTCTCAATGAATTGCTATAAAAATGTCAAACAATTAGATTATATTGGCCAACGCAGCCCTGTTTGATTGAGTACAGATGTGGGCCACGTCCCTTGAATCACGCTGATGGAGGAGCAGAAAGACTTGGAGAACTCCAGTGCAAATTTATTTCAATATACGTAACATGTAGGTTTCTAGTGTCAGTACTCGCAATACTAATAACCAGAAAATGCTAAATAGGTATTTTCAGAAGGAATAGAAGTCAATGTCATTCAGGACAGCTGCTAATGAACTCTGTTGGAGGAGAAAAGGATACTGTAAAACAGCAGAGAAGGTAGCACGAACACAGAGACAGCCCCGCTGTGCAGATGTGAGTGCACCGGGGAGCAGAGCGCACGTCTGGGGCCGCTGGGGACAGCGCTGCTGAGACACTGCCTCTGTCTGTGTAGGAAACACCACATGCTCGTGTGCCAGGAAAACCACCGGGGTACGACACTGGAGATGTCTGCCCGGCTGCAACTGTCGCAGCGCTGGCCATGCTGAAGCAGGACAGACTGTGGACTCCCTTTTCTCTGCATGAGCCCCCCATCACACGTGCAGCCCTGTGGTAGACATGCAGGGCTGTCTCAGGGGAAGAGGGCATGGCTCTCTCCAAACCCTTTTGAACCGAGTCACTGCATTTCTGTATGCAGGTCTCACTGGTTTGGAAGGCGAGAGCTGCTACAAGAGCCAAGACATTTTGTTCTGGCCTGTAATTAAGTATTAGTCAATGATGAAAACAGTACATTTAGATATTTCTTATGACTTCTAAGTGACACTGGGGTCCTGATTCAGCGACCGTGTACTGGAGTAACTTTTCCTCTATTAAATACAAAGCCAGTATTATGTTTATTGCAATATGCAATTTACCTGCTACCCCAGAATTAACCAAATTATTACAGGCAGCCATCTCCATACCTCAGCTGCAGCACACTTCATACGCATTTATCTTATCTGCTCTAAGCTACTTCAAGAGTTACAAGTCCAGACAAATTCAGAGGACATGACAGAACTGCAAATATTTTTGGAAACCCATTGTTTCTTCCACCAGAAACTCTCAGTTAATTTTCTGATGGTGTATTGACGGGTAATTCACCTGGCACACCGGTAGAACAGACCATGCTGGCAGCTCCAGGAATGCTGCAGATCAGATGTTTTCATCACAAACATTCCGCCTGTTCCTCCTCAGATCACAGCAACCCCACGTCGCTGCTCTCCCGTGCTCACTGTGTCCTCACGGCGCTGCTCTCCTGGCGCCTTTCTCCACAGCATGAAACCATTTACTGCTGGTTTGTGATCACATCTTCCCTGCGCGAACCAACACCCACCAGAGTAGGGACCGACTCCTCAGATCCCGGCATGAAACAACAAGACGACACTGAAGAGCAGCATGGACACTGTCGCTGTGATACAACTAATACGGGTGATCCAGCACCCGGTCAGACAATAAAACACCCATAATAAATGATATTTTCATAAGGAAGTCAATACAGCTCATGATTGTCCAGGAAAATTACTAGCAGCACTTCTGAAAAACACAGTTTTTGGGATTTTTCTTCTTTTTTTATTCCTGCACCTCTCCCTGCAGTGCAGTCACTTCTGACTTCTCCCACAATTGACATTCTTGTGCAAAATTCAGAAACAAAAAACAACCCCAAGTTAAAAAGAATTTTAGACAATAATGGACCCAATCCAGTCTATTTCAGTGTTATCTGTATCTTATCTCAGTGCACCTGTGGCATGGAAAAGTTGTTATGCCAACTCTTGTACTACTGAATTGTTGAATATGGGGACAGTAGGCCCATAAGAAATGGAAGTCTGAAGTACCCATTTCAAGTAAGAAAATTGTCTTGTGACACTGACTTCACAGCCTTTAAAAAATGAAGGCACCAAAAAGGCCAGAGGGAAAAACAGAACACTGTGAAAAATACTTTAAGAAAATAAACACCAATTCCTAATTATTGCAGCCCTGCTGGATGTTTCCGGAAGAGCTGTGTATTTTTGTGGTCATCCAGCTTCTCCTAACAGTTCCAAATGGTAAATGTCAAGTACGAGACCATCAAGAAAAGCCATAGGTCACAAACTTTCAGTTACAGGAACGAAGGCAGCACCAGGGCTTAGCACGGATCGCGAATTCCGCCTCGTCTTCGCAGTTCTCACCCTCTTCTGCCACCATGTGTCAGGCTGGAGCACTACATGAAATAAAGGAAAGAGAAATCAAGTAGTAATTCAGTGATAGAGAAATATCTCCTCAAAGATTTCCCATAGTAATGGCCACTGCCACCACACTAAACAGCAATGTGAATGGTGGGGTGTGTTATGTTTGAAAATTTTCAGACAGCAAGGCAAATGCATGGAACGGCTATTAACAACATCTTCATTTACTGGCAGTGACACGAAACACTAAGGCTTAAGATTATGAATACTGAAGACTACTTTCCTTTTCATTTCTTGTATCTTCTTAGACTAAGATACAGGCCTTCACTACTGAAAGGGGTCTTTATTTTGTGGGCTTCAACTGTATTGAACTCAACACTGACTCAGTACTTGATCTCCTCATTACCTGAGCAACGACTTCCACAGACCAGTAAGTATTTCACAGCACATGAACACGCCTTAACTGGACCTTGCTCTTAAAAACCAGGCAAGTGAGTGCCTGGTACTGCAGCCACACAAAGACCCCGCAGCTGGAGGCACGAACTCGCACCCCAGAGGCACTTCACAAAGCTCTGCCCTGTGCCTTTACAGCCAGGGGGCCAGTTTTGCCCCCCCCAGAGGGCGGGATCTGTGCTCACATGGGGCTCACTCCCCACACACACCCCATTCCTGCAGGGGTCTGAAGGCTGAACATGTGGTAAAGTCATTAAATTATGTTCAAACATAAAATAATGGGCTTCAGTAGCCATGGGAACCTATTCTTACTAGAATCTCAAATCTGCTCTATCTTCCTGTCCATGAACGCCCACAGCCACCGGCTGCTGAGGTTTGGTGTCTGCTCCACCAGGCCCCTGTGCGTGGTGGGAGACGAATGGACAGAGAAGGCTGTGGAGAGGACACAGAGTCGCTGTGAGGATCGGCCCTGGGGAGCACAGGCTACCCCAGCCATGGAGAGAGCAGCACATGTGGCGAGAATCCTCTGAATGGTTGGTTACTGCCATTTAATTTTAGAGCAGCTACACCTGGGACTAATGACAGATTTTTAAAAATTATTTTGTACCAAAATTGCTGCAGTTCTTCCCTGCAGACCATTGAGAACTACACACTTTTCCTGGACAGCTTTCTACTACTCAAATTATGTTCTTGTCCTAGAGTATTAACAATAAATTCACCATGATTTTTTTCCTCCTCACATTTTTTAGATTACATAAATTTTAGCTGACCCATTCTTTTCATGCTCGAATATATTACGAAATGTCATTTCTGTTATAAAAGCTAATTGATAATGTGATTTGTTATGTTGCCGAGACATAATTCAGCAAGTTATTTTAAAGCCGTTGATACATGGAATAGCACTAACTGTTTAATATTTCTTGTATGAATGGAAACAGAGCAAGGGAACGATGTGGTGCCATGGAGATGAAATATTTTCAGAAGCTTTTATTCTTGTTGTTTGGGCTTGTGCCAACGTCTTTCTAGTAGAGAGCTCATACGTCCAAAGCTGTATCTACTGTAATTTATTCCTTGGTCATTAGTAGGATTTTTTTCCTCTGAGTCGCTGAACAATATATAATGTTTTAAAAATTAAGAGCGCACAGTCAAATAAATGGAGAGCATTTTCTAGAATACTCCTCCAAAAAAGCAATTATTTTTTTATTTAATGAAAATATTTTAAAATTAGTTTTTTATTTAATAACAATCATTTCACACTTAATATTAAAAATAATTTTTCACTGTGAGATCCCAGCTGCAGCACTGGACCCAGTTCAGGGTCCCCAGTACAAGACATGGACCTGCTAGAACGGGGTTGGAGGTGGCCACAAGAGCAGAGGGACAGAGCACCTCTCCATGAGGAACGGCCGAGAGCTGGGGCTGTTCAGCCTGGCATGGTTTTCACTCCACAACCACAGAGGACATCGGAGAATCTCTCTATTTTTCTCACTTGTTCTTTCATTCCCGCTCTCTCCCCAAACTCTCGACTCCACCTGCGTAGGCACTGCCTTGTGATTCCCAGCTGATGGCCAAACGACGACGATACATGGAAACATTTCCATGTGGTCCGGTGGATGTGCCCCAAGCTGTCATGTCTCATTTCTTGGAACATAACTGACTGACCCTAAAATTCTTGAGTGAGAACTATTACATTTCTGCAAGAGCTTCTCAGTTGCAGAAAATGTTTGTGTGTATGACAAAGACGTAAATTTAGGACTTAATTACTTCTTAAATGCTGAGACTCCTTAGGCATATTACAGTGCATTTACAATTAACTGAGCAGGGTCTTTTTTACATTGCCTAATTAAAACTAATTTTGTCTTCAGAGACAAGTCCTTCTACCTAAATTTCAATCACAAGCTGAAGAATATGAGAAAATTTTAAGCTTTTGATTGCTGATTCAGATCAGGCTCAGAAACACAGTTTCCACAGCATCCCTTCCATCCTCCTTGTTCAGTTCCCTGCACACTTATGGTCTTTATGGAGCAGTGCTCTGCCCTCACTGCAGCAGGGGAGCTGTCAAATCCTTCCTCTGGACAAGCAGCAAGGTCCTCTCCTTTGTTAAATTGCTGTTGTAAATTCAAAAGAAATATAAAAGATGTTAATTTGCCCATGCTCTTTTCTTCTGAAACCATTCCAAATTCCACTATACATCTTTTCCTGAAATCACTCCTTACTTTAGTACAGTCCTGTCACTGCAAACATGTAATGGAAAAGAAGAAACTATTTCCTGTACTAATTTCTGAAGGAATGAACTAGGTGTCTACTTATGTCACTGAATGTGTATCCACTGCCACCAGAAATACAGTTCATCATCTACTCATGCAGTCCTACTACTCCTAATGATTTTACTGACTACCATTTAGCACAGTAATACAGAGAGTACTCAGGTGTACAATACTCCATGACTACACTCCATGGCCCTAAGTCAATTATTTTTTAATGCCTCAGAAATGCCCATCAACTCTGTGATGTACTTACACACACCATCCACTTCTACTGCACTGACCCAGCGTACACCATGCATTTCTAGGTATTTGGCCATGGTTTCTCTGATCTCCAGTGTCTTACTCCTGACAAGTCAAGCTCACAGGTCTGAACTGCCCGGATTTCATTACTCTTTATCAGCTCTGTGCTGTCAGACTGTAAAGAAATCTTTGGTCATACCCATTCCTCTTTCTGACAGAGGCTGTTGCAATGTAGTTAGGGCTAAAGCATCAAATACAAATGGGAATATTTTTGGAGAAAAACACTTTGGTAGATTAAGTTATTTCCACTGGTTTCATAAATAAAACCACAGTAGCAAGCTATTGAATAAGGCCATTTTACCTGGACATCAATGGTTTTTCGAACCTTTGTGATCTTGCAGTTTCCATCCTGGATTATTCTCAAAGGACAACACTGTCATTTCTGAAGCACTGAAATTTTCTGGACTTTACTATTTATGAAATTTCTTATTTCAAGAAGGTGGCAGTTAATACAAGTTCATTAAATCTGTCACGTACAAAGGCAGACAAGGCTTCATCACTCCCACTGAACAGACTTTCATGTTACAGAAACAGAGACAGCACTAGAAAGATGACATTAGAGGTAAAACATGCCATTAACAGCATGGAAATGCAATTTCATAGCAATGAATGTGTTGAAGAATCATGTGGAAAACAATCCAGGAAATTATTAAAGAAATTATCAATACAGTGGGCATTTGCTATACTGTGCATACTGCGATACAAATGTGGACATTTGCTTCATTCTACAGAAATTGCTTCTTCAAACTCAGAAAATCTCACGCTTCCCGAACACCATGCATAGGGTTTTAAAAAAGCAGTGGCAGTGGAAAGGTACCTGGTAAGACCTGAAAATGAACAAACAAATAAATGTGAGAACTTGCAGAAAGGCACTCATGGCAATATCTGGAGGAACAAGACAAGTTCAGAGATTTGAAAATAGCTCACACCCAATCCTGAATTTTCAGGCTGGAGAACTTAAGTACAGTCCACGACCTCTTCTTTTCTTAGTTTGTATTGTAACCGAATGCCCAGGTACCTGTCATGAAAAACACACGTGCTATGTCTAAATAAAGCAGAAAATTACACATAATGGGAGTAAAACCCATGCACACCATGGGACAGTTTGACAGAGCACCTGCAGTCCATGTAAGTCTAATTAAACTGTGAGAGCTGGCACAGATGTACATTCTGTTATGTGCATTAAAGAAGTATTTGCACACCATGATTTCGTAGCTATGGTTGTAGCCCTGTACCTCTTATCCTAATTAACTAATTAACTACAGCACAGCAGGCAGACAGGAACAGAACCTTTTCAGTACCATTTTAATGTATCCCAGGAAACAGACATCACCCTTCTGATGTGGGAAAAACAAAACAGAGACCCTTAAAATTATTTCACTTGCAATAATGATCAAAGCTTTTTATTTTCCACAAGTGCTATTTTATTTTACATTTATTTCTACTGTTGTCACTACAAATAAAGTTTTAAAGTATGTATTTTAAAAATGCACTGCTGATTAAAAGAGCATGTTACAAATTCTATAGACGTAATAAACTTATTTGGAGTAATTTAATCTATCTTCGTATGTTATTCAAGAAAGTTACAGAGAAATAAAGCAAGCAATACTTATTGAGCATTTTATTTAACAGTACATTGTTTTCTAATTAAACTACAACTACTGCTATGTAAAAAGTTAAAAATCCGTTCACTCAGAATAAGGTGAGTTGGTTTTTCAGCTGTGCTCCGATAAATCTTCCATGTGAAAACAAAATGCATCAAGGAAAAGGTTTTGCAAATGGAAGGACCAACGATGACACATTTCAATTCCACTCATGCATCAGTGCCCAAAAACACAAACCCAACATCCTCTGGGATGTGCTGGCACTCACCAAATTCTTTTAAGGGATGCACAGAGTTCAGAAAACCTTAAAGTACTATCTGCAATCTCTAAAATAAACGTCCTTCGGTATTTTCCTGGCACTTTCTCTAACACCAAACTCTTTACATCTGAAACAGAAACCAGCCTGTCAGCAAAATGTACATTTTTGGAAGCTCACCTCTCCTCAAGCCACAAAGAAACAAGCATCTGCACCTGTAACTGCACAGCGCGCCCTCAGCACGGCATCAGGGGTCTGACACCATCACACCACCAGGACGCTGGGCAAACCGTACAGCACACAGTTGAAGTCCGACGGACGAGCTGCAGGAGGGCTCAGGGAACCACAAGGGGTCTCCTCTTCTGCTTCGTCTCCAGGAGAACGGTGAGAGTCCACTTCCACTACAGAGACATTTCCAAAACATTCTTATTTCTGAATATGATGGAATGTAAGAATGCTGCAAGTGCAGTAATTTGACACATCTTCTATATTATTAACATTTGTCTTTTACATTCTTTTTATAATATTAACAACTGCCACTATATCCAAGACGCATTTTCTGAAAAAACAGAAAACAAAGCAACATTTCTGATCTGAACCCTCTCCAATTCTATGACAGTATAAGTTACAATTAAAATCTATTTTATTTAACCTTATTTTAAGATGTAAGTTCCACACAATGAAAAATATCTATCTACTTTAATAAACAGTGTATTAAAAATTGTTTTACTCAGAAATCCTTCTCCCCCCTCCAAGAAGATGCCAGGGTAATTTCGTATATATAGAGTGCCCTTTGCAATGCAGGCTGCCCAATCACTGCAGGTTCAACCCATCTTTTTGCAGTCTATAATCCATACCATTTATATCGTTCATGTCAGGCTCCTGATGTAACTTTTCAGTCACACAACTTCATTTTACCAGAGTCCAGTGAAGCGTAAATTTTAGCTTTAGGTCAGCTATGACAAAGTCCTCCCCAAAACTGCATATATGTAAAATACAGCTATTCCAATGATAATATTGTAGCAGTGGTCTTCCCACTGTCAATTCTTGTAAGAAGTGTCACAAAAATTTGCCATAGCTCATTTGAAAGACTCCACTCTCAGCTGTGCACTACCCATAGAGCTCTGGTCACCATGCACTGACAGTCACTGGTACTAAGCTGCTCACTCCTTACATTTAATGGAATCCCCATCCCTCTGAATCTTTCTCTTCTGAAGAGCACGGACCGTCTGCCCCGCTGTTCTACCAAGGCTCAACAAATCTGGAAAGAAATGTTAGTTTCTGTGAGTTTTTAATGAAAGTTTTGAATTATAAGAAAATACCAACGATACAGCCTGGTGTCTTCACATTTAAAACTTAAAGAAGGATTCCTTCACAGATTGAGTTTGGTGTCTCTGAAGACGTGAGCTATCTCCTTTCCCATAGTTCATGTAACCCCAAATGGACATGTCCCAGGGCAGTGCTCCTCACCATGAAATCCTGTTCTCATCAAATGCCCATGATCAACCTCCTCTAGAACGGCTGTAAGCAAATGCTGTTTGAACCATCATCCCTCAACAGTGCCGTGCTCCTGCACGGGTTTACCTCCCATGGAAATGCCAGGAGCAGTTTGGTGAGGAGCAAAGGAGAAGGAGACATGGGAGACAAGGAGATGCAGACACTCCATGGGCGCATACGTGCAAACAGCCAACACAAGACGCACGCAAACGAAGATGAATATAAACACTTACTTGCAGACAAAATTTCCAGCCTCTCCGCGTTCTCCGGCAAGGTCGTGTACCACTGGTTGGCTACGAGGGCGCCAACCCCAGCCAGGCTCAGCAGCATCGCTGTCTCGGTTGGCCTCTCTACAGCAAGATGTAGACATCTGATGAAAATTAAAAGTACGGGATGAATAAACTAAAAATGTACATTGTATATTAAAATATAACTAAATAGACAATGCTTTTTAATAGAACAGGAAAGGGAATGCCAGACTGCACTTTCTTGTATGCTGAGCATGAAGTGTTTTCTAATACTCATACGGCACCTTAAATTTAATTTGACACAGTTTAACCACGTGGACTGCTCCCTCTCGTGTTACTGTTCTGGGCGTCTCACAAATGTGAAAGGAGGAGGAACACACCAACTTTTCCAAAATACTGCAGAACACCCTTCGTAAGACAGTCAAAATGTTGGGAACTGGGTGAAAAGACCTTTTTAGTTCTGCTTAAGGGAAGCTTAAAATACCACAGGAACTGAAAGCTTGCTCTTTGTCGTAAGCGTGGCAGTAATTTGGAGGCTTAAAAGCAAACTGCTTGTAAAGTGGGATCAGGCTGTTTACAGCTGAATATTCAAATAAGGATTTCTGGTACTATTGCTTCAGTGATGGGAGTGACGCTTTATAGGGTTGGAACTGCAGGAAACTGGAGGCTGATTTTGTATTTAATAGCCTCTGTTTTCATGGTAACTTTATCAGAAGATGCTCAAGTTTTCTGTAATCTTTTGAGGCAAAGCTGTGATTGTCTATGGAGTTATGTGACCTAGGTTTAAATGAATGTGATTCTGAACTTTCTGGAAGCTTTCAGGCTTAAAGATGTAAGTCCTGTTGATAAATTCACAAGTTGAGACTTCCAAAGTTCAAAGTTGGAAAAACTAGTTTAAGGAATCATGCTTTGTTTTGAATTAGACTGTTTGGGGGAGGTGAAAAAGGATATTAAAAATAAAAACACTCAGAGATCTGCATATTTACATATGTACATGTGCGTATCTTACACACAATTTTAATTTACACACTGTTGCACTGATTAAATAGTGTTTTTAGAGAACAGTTTTTCTATTTCTTTTTCATTGAATGAATAATCAGGATGTAAGATTTAATTGGCTACAGAACTACAGTAGTCCCAAAAACAAGATGAATAAAGGTACATACATTTTGATATGGTCTGCGTGGATGGGATAGGATGGGCTGGGATAGGATAGAACAGGACATTTTTCAGTTGGAAGGGACCTACAAGATCACCCGGTCCAACTGCCCGACCCCTTCAGGGCTAGCCAAAAGCTAAACCACATTGTTAAAGGCACTGCCCAAAAGCCTCTGAAACTCAACAGGTTCGGGGCACCGAGCACCCCTCCATGAAGCCCCCTCTGGTGTCTGACCTCCCTCTGGGTAAGGAAATGCTTCCTCGTGTCCAGTCTGGACCTCCCTGGTGCGGCTTTGGAGCGTTCCCAGGGTCCTGTCCTGGACCCCAGAACTCAGCACCTCCCTGATGAGGTCGTTCCTCCGCCTCCTTTTCCCCAAACCAGACAAACCCCGAATGCGCCCCTGCTCCTCACGGGCCGTGACTCAGCCCTTTGCCAGCCTGGGTGTCCTCCCTGGACACCTTCTGGGACCTTTGCGCCCTTTTCAGATGGCGGGGCCCGGCTCTGCCCACAGCGCCCAGGGGAGGCCGCACCAGGATGGTCTGCTCGTGCCACTGGTCCTGCTGTGAGGTGCACCCCAGATCTGGTTTCCCTCTCGGTGCCAGGGCTCACTGCTGCACCCCCAGTCCCTTTCTGCAGGGCTGCTCTCCCTCTGTTCCTCTCAACTCCCATCTGTGCCCAAGTTACTCTGTGCCCAGTGCAGGATCCAGCATTTGCTGTCACATTTTATGTCCGTGATGATTGCCCGATGCTCCAATCTATCTGGATCCCCCTGCAAAGCCTCTCGTCCCTCAAGAGTATAACTGGGTTATCCGAAAATTCAGCATGGACTAAATACCTCATGAACAAAATTAGGACACTAAAACTATTCTTCTTGCTTTTAATACCTAAAAAGTCATCCGTCCTGTGCCATCTGCCAAGAATTCATAAAGGACACACAATTATGCCACCTGTCAACTTAAAATCAAGGAAAACACCGAGATGCTTTTAAGGCTAAAAAAGCTCTGACATAATATTACAGATTCTGAACAGGTTATTTAACATGCCATAAGAAATGACATAGTTAAAAACTGACATTGTTAAACTGTTCCATGTACAAAACCTTAGACGAACTCTTAACAGTTTATACGTTAAAGGGGAGTTTTTAATATTTAATTAAAACATTTTGAGAATCTTGAACTCAGAACTGGGAGGTGTGGGTCATGCAGTAACACTTCTGTGTCAGATTTTCCTGACCAGGAATTATTTAGCCCTATGTAAAGAACAGAGAGGCTAACTTCTCCCTCAGGTGTAGATATGAGCCTTTCTACTTGCAGAAGTAAATGAGAGTATTTATAACTCAAAATTTTAACTTTGCTTTGAAATAAAAATAATCTGCCTTATTGCGGCCTCTACCCAAATAAACTTTGTCCTACCTTTTGTGGAAATCAGAGCTGGTAACTCTTCGATAACTCTGCTTTGATCGCACCAGATCTAGAAGTATCATCAAGTGGCATTCTGGAAAAAAAAACGTGTTATAGCAATGGTATTTGCACTGATAATAACGCCCAACATAATAACTGTAAGTAAATCAAGCTTTTCTTAATTACTTTCTTGAACACAGACTAAACAACTAAAATAAAATTTATGTTTCTCAGCCAAATTGTCAAATATTGTAAAAGAACACTAATAAAGCCATTCTAACATTATTTGATATAACTTTGCTACACTTTTGGACATTGTTTTGCAGGATTTTTCCTGTGCTGTCTTAGTGCAACCAATGAAGTCTACACACCACCTTATTACAGGCAAATGACTCAATGCTGTAGTTACAGACTCCTGTGACATGAAGGGACAGAAACGTTATCTATCACAGCTCCTCTCCACAAGTCAGGACCAAGTTACATCTCCAACATTCCGTATCTTCCTTAAAAAACCCAGTGAAATAGCAGCGTATTTCAGGATTAAAAAGCTTTCTCCACTGTTGGTTTGCTGCAGCTTAACCCGTTACTTGTTCTCCTAACCCAGGCAGGTGAGAAGTAAATTACCTTCCTGCCCTGGAAGCCCTTGACACACCTGAGAACCATTATCATCTTGTCAGTCTTTCCTCATAAAGTATGTTTTGTATGTATGAACACACATGTATTTATTAATAAACCTATGCACACAAATCTGTGGTATAGCCTTCTGATCACTCCTAATGTTCTCCACTGGTAACTTGTTATTTTTGGTCAATATTCTCCTCCAGCAGAGTCCTTTGCAAAACTAAGTTCAGTGGGGAATTATTTCATAGATCTTGCAACTGACATTCCTGCACAGTTACCCCTATATGAGCTTAGGACTTTTTCCCCAGCAGGATGTTTAATTTGTGATCCCCCTCTTGACTCCGCTCTAATTCTGCCCCACAAGCAGCCATTCCCTGACTTATTAACGTTTAACTGATTACTTCTGCATAGGCCTAACACAGAGAATTCTGCTCCGCCCAAGCAGAGACAGAGGAGTTTTGGAGAAGTGGCACTGCAGAGGCTGTGCTTAGCAATAAAAAGCACTTTGCGACCAAACATTAAATTCCTCAGAAAGGGAGAGGAGTTACTGGGAAAACCAACAGATGTTGACTCTATTTTTGGAACTTCAGAAATTCCAGCATTTGGGAGTGGAGGAGGACTAAACGTATTTGTGAGGAACAACGAGCAACCTGTGCAACAGAACAACATCCACATCACGCAAAGTTCTTACAATTAAAACCCTGGTCCTGAAGAAAGCCCTTAACAGCTAACATCAGTACTGTGGTAATGATACATGAAATAAACACAGCTGGGAACTAAAGGTGGTGTGATTAAAGAAATAAGTTAATTGTGCTTCTCTCACTGGAGATGTCCATAGCAGCCAGTCTGCTGAGCACCGTGTGCGACGCAAACCGCTCCATCCCGTAGAACAGGAACCCGCTGCAGTTGGTCAGCAGCTGCTCCCATTCTGCTTGGCTGGGAGTAAGGAGGCACAAAAGTCACTTTTGTGTTACTATTTTAGAAGAATGTTTTCAGATATTATCCGCAGCAAACACTTCAGTGTTATTTACTCCAGAAATATTTATAAGAAAAGTCAGAAAAGTGCAAAGCAAGGAGACAGAGACTGCAAAACTTTAAGGAATGTGTAGTAGCTCATACAGACTACTCCTAATAATTATTTTAATACAGATGTATGCTCAGTTTAGTGACATCTCATAGTAAACAAGAGGCAGACTGCATTTTTAGATAGATATCAGGCTCTCCTAAAAATAAAATCATCAACGTGTGCATTGTACAGCTTTGAAATAAGAGTGCTCAGTCTCACATTCACTGGGAGCGTTGACATATGCACCCATCGGGATGTGAAGAAATTAGGTTTTGCAAACAAACGAACAATCAGCAAAACCTGCAACCAGCAAAGATCTCCTGACTGCTCTGAGGACACAGCAGAGCCCCTGTCTGCGACGTGACCGAGCAGGGAGGATTTTGGTGGCTGACACAGGAGCCGTGACCAGTGGGGGTCCAGAGACACCTGCGGGGACCTTCAGGACCTGGCACTGCTGCACTTGGAAACCCCTTTGATCTCTGTTTCTGTGATCCTTAAATAAAGCACTTCTATGAAGAATGGGGTGTGTTGATGAGTAAACCCTATAAAAGCCAGATGTCTGACACTGCAAACTGTGAGCTGCACCCTCACTGCTCTGCTCCCGAAATCGGTGCTGACTCAACCTCATGGAGGTGCTACAGCTTTTAACACTTGGATTTTAAAAGCTATACATTACATTTATGTTCACTTATAATACTCATCAAAGACGGTACCAGTAGACTTTTTGTCAAAATTGGATTATCCACATATACAGCAACTCTGACACAACCAATCTGGCTAGATCACTTTGTGGCACTGTATTTCAGATCCCTAAAATGTTATTCTACAGATTGAGATGTGTGCTTGAAACAGACAAGAGTTTGTGTTTATGTTTATGACTACGGGCTCACCAGCTCAGCAAAACATGCCCCCATCTGACGACCGAATCCTCTGGGAATGCGCACAATTTCAAAAAGGAAACATGGATAAAACATGGAAGCAGACAGAACATTACAAACCTGGGAACACGAATGTTGCCAATAACTCCTGGCCACTGCAGTGTGTTTAGGTCATGGTATTTTTCCAGGATTTCCTTCATTTTTTGGGAAGGACTTAAAGCTTCTGTAACAACAGAATTTCATCACTTTGAGTTTAACATGCTACTGAGTGTGCTGGGAAATCTTAATTTCAATCATTTTAAAGTTACAACATAATATTTAGGGTCTTTTAAGCCATCATTAGATCTAACGTGATTTAGTACACATTACCTGCCTCTCCTCCTTCATTATAGGGGTCCACAATATCTGATAAGCAGTTAAGGGTAAACAATGCAAGGTAAACAACAAAAGAAACTTTAACTGATGCACTTAGCTAATAGTTTGTAAAAGGATACATTTAAAACCATGACTATCAACAGACAAGCAGTTAGAGGGTAACTCATGATCAGCTGGTGCCTACAATTAAAAAGAATATATATTTCACTATATGCAGAAGTCTCAATCAAATATTGACAGTGTTGCATTCTTTGTGTCAAACAGCTAACAAAAATATGTCCTAAAGCTCTGAAGCTTTTGATTTTGATTAAAAGCAGCACAATTCCTAGCTGCCAATGGAAACTAAAAGTTATTCTGCATTATCTACAGTGCACATATATACATTACATACATATATATATATACACACACATAGCTATATATGCATACATACATATATACTTATAAAAGTGTGTGCATACACTATTATACTATATTGTTGGGGGCATTATTTTAGTGTCTTTAAGCAGCTTCCTCGGTGAGTTGTTAAATGTGTCACATTTAAACAGAGTATGATTTTTCAAAGAAACAACAACTCTGTCGTTACTGCAAAATCAGCAAGAAGCAAAATTCTTGTGTGATATTTACTCCACTTCAGAATTCCAGCAAATACAATGAGCTTCTGTGCAAGCCACTTGTAATTCTTTAACATTTTTTTACACAAAAAGAAGAGCTACTCCCTATTGAGTTTATTTAAAAAATGTGTAAAGCTCACAGTTTTGGACTTCTTTTTCTGATGACCTTTCAGTTGTGCTTCTTTAGCCTTTTCCACTTTTGTTTTAGGTTCAGTCCCTATGGAATTGAAAAGAACAGATATATTTCTTTAAGATACAGTTAGTTTTAGGAAAAACAACTTTCTTGAAGGACTGCTTCTATTTCTTGTGATATAATAACAGTAACAACAGAGTGGTTACCAAAGCACCTGCTAAGCCCATTGCCCATCTACTCCACTGACGTTACCGGAGTAACTGAAGCTTCTGAGAGACATAGAGATGGAGCGGAAAAAGATAGTTTCATATTTGAATCTGATTTATTATTTATTATATTACTTATTATTTATTTAAGGGGTTTTTAAAAGCACAGGAAATGGATGTTTCTGGCTGTCAGAGTAGGTGTCTTCACCAGTTATCACTGGAGGGCACGGCGAGTCAGTGGAGGTTCAAGATCTGCATTATTTTT
>NW_010172146.1:1480-14539 GCF_000695765.1 Mesitornis unicolor | reverse complement strand
AGGACTGCTGGAAGATAATGGACAGGGATTTTGGAAATCAACAACAGAGATAAGCCATTCATGCTTCGGCTACTGAGAAAAGCAAGAGGGTCGCTTCAGTCTGTTAAAGTCACTGTTCCTCCCAAACTGGCCCTTCTGCAGCATGATGCTCAGAGTGATGGACACCGCTTTCACATTGTGTTAAGCCAATGCCATCCCTTGTCCTGTTTCCCAACCATGCAAGCAATAAAGCTCTGTGTAGTCCCTGTGCTTTCCAAGGCACAGCCCGTTTTGGACACATAAACTCTAAAAATAGCAAATTCTTATGTTCCAAATATCCACCAGCTTACTACCTGCCTAGTATCCAGGCAGCACCTTGCAGGCAGGTCAGTATGCCTGTACCTATCTCAAACAGCTTCCCGCAGCTCCTGCCAAGTGGTGTTCTCTTCTGCTCAGGTACACGCATCTGTACAAACCCATATGGGCACTTCTTTGTATACAACATCATTTTGTAAGCTGCACATTTGCAGCAAAGGCTGTCTCTCTCTACAACAGATTGTGTGCTGCTCCAGAGTCACTTAGTGTTAAGATTAAAGAGCTGTATCTTTTTAATTATCATAGAATCATAGAATACCAGGTTGGAAGGGACCACAAGGATCATCTAGTCCAACCAATTAAGCCTAAGATTTTCATTCTCGTTCTAATTAAAATATATATCCACTACCACCATTCTGGAATAGGTAATACTAATCCCTACTCAAAACCAGAAGCCAATCCATCTGATATCCTTAACATATAGGTTGCATTAGGAACCCCCAGATTGACCCATGTTCACAATTTCCCATTTTGTTTTTCTCCTCAATGACATTAACCATGAGGAGAAGCAGCCGTTTATACCATGACCCACAGATACTGACAGCTATTTAAATACAGTCCAGACCAAATACTTGCTTGATTTCTGCTTACAGAGTTAGATATATTTTATCTACTCCAAAGTAACAAGGAACAAAACACTTTTCTGATGCTTAGCTTAAAAGAGAAAAAGTATGCCATTGCCTGCATTTTTCTTTCAGTAACAATTTTTCTCCTTCACTACTGCTTCAAGCAGAAGTGGTAGAAACATTTAAAATACAGTGGAAGTGTTGGTTAAGAAGTCAAAAAAGTAAGAAAAAGGAGAGTGTTAGGAAGAATATTTTCTGCCCTCATCTCCTTCCCTTCCACGCATGCTACTATTACTGTCTTGGTGCCACAGGAAGTAATGAACTGATTCCCTTTCCTCCTGCTCTTTCTCTCCCAGCATATGCCCCTTCAGCCAACCCAGATCTGCAGTGCTATGGGAAGAAAAACTCTTGGGCTTTCTTTGTAGCTGCCAACCTGTGCAACCTTTACCAGGGAGCCGGGGAAAGAGAGCGGCTCCTGCGCACACTGCTGCCGGGCGGGAAGCAATGTGGAGAATCCCATGCTGGCCCCTGCTCACTGCTCTTTCCTGGACGCCCTCTTGAAACGTCTCTCAGGTAGTTTCTTCTAAGAAAATTTATGTGTAAAAGCAAGAGAGTAATGCATTTCCCGCTCCTTAGCAGAGTTGGTGCTTGCATTGTTTTTGAGGAATGACTTAGAGTGGCTTGACTCCAAAGGTATGTTTTACCCTGCGAAGGTAGGGGCGCAGCCTGGTCCAAACAGGGCTGCTCATTCTTCACTAAGAAGGCAAACCAGAAGTCCCTGACTGATCCCCAAGACACGGATGTGACCTTCTGAAGCTCTCATTCTTTCCACTTACCTCCCACAGCCCGAAGCAAGGCAGCTTGGAGGTCTGGACACAAAGTCGAGAGCAGCACCAGCCACATTACGTATGTTCGGTCTGCAGTATAGATCCTTTATTTTCTCCTTCTACTCACAAGACGCCAGGATGAGGTGAGGCCGCTGTGATATGACAGCTGCACAAAGAGCACGACTGCTAGCTGAAATCCCGTCTGTGTTTCTCTCATTGTTAAAAAATGAAATCCAGACGAGATGATGAGAAAAACTGGGCAACTCTATAGCTGTCAGACAAAGCCCTGCCAAAAAGGACAATTCCATTTTTCCACTCCTCTGGGTTCAGATATCCTGTTCTAACTCCACCTGTACTTTAGATTTAGGTGACAGGCCACCTTCATGGCTCATCTCGACAGCTGCAGGGCTATCGATCCCAAGTGGAAGGGAGGACGTTCAGGGCAATCACTAAGTAGATGAGCCTTTAGGTATCACCTAGAAGCATTTCAGGACTTTTTCATATTCTTCACAGAAGTATACCCGCCTCGACTCTCTGTCCACAATCTTTAGATTTATTTTTTTCCATATAACTATATTAAAATTATATTAGGATTACTCACAAAGCAGTACGTGCCTCCGTTTGTGCATACACCCTTTGCCCATCTCATTAACCCCTCCCCAAAAGGGAGCTCAGAGAGCAGAAATTAAAATACCGTTCTCCAACTTGCCCATGCAGACATCACAGTCCAAAAACCAATGACTGACTCCTGAAATTTTGGATTTGGCTTTGTAAGTGTAGGACCAGAAGAAATTTTAGCTTTTTCAACAAATAATTATCTTCACTAAAAATGGTCTCTGCTCCTTTCTTGCTCTGTGTAGTTGCTTAACTAAATTAACAGAAACAACCAAACAAATTTAGTGATATTGGAGGGGACAGTGTCAGACTTTTAGCTGATAAAAGAAGAATCAGCCTCCTGAATGCTCATGTTTGACAGCTTTATATTGAAAACTTTCTCCAAAATAAAACCACAGTGTTTTATATTCATCTCACTAAGGGACACTCCAGGAGATTTAAAGCAGAAACCTGTATTATTTTTTCTCCTCTAAGTTTTACACATGTTTTCCTATATAGAGACTCCTAAAGTAGTCCGAGCATTTCAGAAAAGCTATTCCAAGTCCCACACATACATCATAATGGAAAAAGATGCTGGATTTTTTGGAAAATGAAACAAAGTAAGATGAGAAGTTTGGCACATGTGCACTGTGCACCCTACTTGTTGAAAATTTCCTGTGCTACTGATCTCTCCATACCCTGAACCTGCCAAGTGCAAAAACCAGTGTCCATGGGGCTAAAAGCAAGGTGCCCCCATCTTAAATCCCCCACCATGTGACCATGACCATCACCCTTCCAGCAGCCCATGACCTCTCTCCTGGGCTGACTGCAGCTGGTTTCCAGCTCAGGCCCAGGCCTGCGCTTGCAGAAGCGGAGGTGGATGAAGCAGGACTGCCCCAAGCCTGCACTCTGCACCACTTGGAGAGGAGCCCGTTTTGGCCTGAAAACTAAATAGTTATCACGCTTCTGAAGCCCTGTGTTCTGCTGCAATGCAAAGATGCTATGGAGGCAGTGTCCACTGTGGCATGGCTCAAAATGACGCTGTTAAGGAAAGAGGTTCGTCCCAGGTTTATCCCAACTTCCCTCAACCAATATGCAGGCACAAAGCCCCAAAGCGGGAGTCCAGCAATGGAAGAAGACATAGTGTCAGAAAGCAGGCCCAAACCCTCCCTTCCACCACAGAGGCCCATTGCTAAACCATATTTGTATCATACTCGGACCCAGCAGTGACATGAGTGATATATAGCCAACAGTATTTATACCACAGCAGCCACTGCAGTATCTGGGGAGTGTGGTATAAATACAGACCAAGAGGTAGCCAGGGGAGCCCAAAGAGTGGGCGAAGAGGGCGAGTGGCCAAAGCAGCTGAGAGACGTGCTGATCCAGTGCATCTCCTTCAGCTGTCCTCAGCAGCAGGTTGCCATGGAACAGAGGTCAGGAAGGTTAAAGAACTGATTTTTCTTCCTCTCCCTACTTTAACAGCCTGTTACTCACACATTAGCTTGAGCCCATGAGCTTCTTCATTTGAGTACACAACTACAGCACTTTGCATTATTACATAAAGTATAATAAACACACAACGATTTCTTCTAAAGTGATGATTTGGCTCATGCCTCCCAGCCTGCAGCACTCTGCAGATGAGGTTGGCGTTGTCATCTCTGTCTTACAGATGTGAAGGTCCATGCAAAGGGAAATTGCCTTGCCCTAGCAGACCCATGGCTGTGCCAGAAGTAGAGGAGAAGTTCATGTTCTCACCCCAAAATCCAACCACAGGACTTCTAAGATGGCAGCTCGAAACATTTTCCTGTTCAAATATGAGGCAAATGGAAATGGTCATTCAAGAAAAAACTTCTGAATGTGCGTCTCAGTCATATGCTTAGTTTCTTCCCAATGCACATTAAAGGCAAGTACTTCCAGCTGACTCTGAATAGGGCCTTTCAGCAGTGAAATCAGTGAGTATTTGAAATACGAGCTTTGCATGTTGATTTCTTTCTCCTCTTTAAATACATTACAGTTCTCTATTCCCAGATGAAACCTTTGAAATAAAATATAAGCGGGGAACAATCCTTCACATAAACAGGGGACTTGCCACAGGGTTTTGCAAGCACATAGCTGGTTTAGTGGAGCTTCTTCCCATCTGGTCTAGCAATGGTTGGGTACCTGTCCTTGCTAGAGAAGGAAGGGCACTTTGTCACTTTGTTCCACGTTTTGAACTGTTCTAGGGGGTAAAATCTGATTTGGGAGCCCCTTTTCATCTGCAGCAGTGGAAACTGAGGAGTGCATGGGACTGCACTTACAGTGCCAAACTTATCTATGGTTTATGGAATAATTAACATTTAACTAATTTGGATTATTTCTGCTGTTACAAAAGAAACATTCAACTCGGGTACTGCTGGAAAGCACTATAATGACTGCTCATCTCTTTGCGCAGTCACTCATTCAGAAGGGCACATGGACACTACTTCTTGTGAACAGCGTTCTTCAAGCTACAACTCCTGGTTTGACTCACCTAACATCCTGGCTAAGGACTGCTCTCTCCCTCCTAATTTGGCACTCCAAGCTCTTTAGTAGAAGATCACCAAGGTAGGCAAAATCAAACCCGGCTTTATGAGGGGCCCTTGCTTCTTAGCGCACAAACAGCTGGAGAACTTTTGGGAAGAGCTCTCTGACAGATACCTTCTTAGCCCGCTTTTCCCTGTAAGCTGCCACAGCAGCAGCTTGCTTTGCTTTTCTTTGATCGTAATGCACACTCAACAATATTCTGCAAGTACAGGATATCTTTCCAAAATATCTCAGTCCTAGTCATCTTATCCCTGTTTTTGCAACAAGCTTCAAAGGCAATTTTCACAGCAACTTTGCTGTGGACATTACTTCTTCGTAAGAAATATCTATTTATCAGCCTGGCAATACAAGGGCTCCCTGAAGACATGGGTTTTGATCATGAAAGATTTGATACAGCCTTTATTTTTGTTGCAGTTTTCCTTGTGTACACTCCTGTAGATAAGGATCTGCTCCATATCAATCTGAAGGACGTGAAGGACCCACTGCAGTGGGAATGTTCCAGGTCCTCCTGGAGAAGATTTCCTCTTCCCTCCCCTGCTGCTTTTACCAGTGGTGTATGTGTTTGTGCTTGGACATCCCTGAGACAGCTCTGCTTCAATGTATTGTATTTCTATAAATTCCTATTGCTAAAGAAAACTGGAATTTAAGAGCAGGACAGAAATAAATAGATGTTTTGTGGTTTCAGGCTGTTTAATTTGCAAGGATGACAGTTTACACTCCTTGTACTTTAGATCCTAAAGGAAACTTTCAGTTCTTAACTACCTGCCAAGCCCGCTCCCTACAGTGCAAAGCAGCACACAAATGTGAGCAGAATCTATCACTCACAACTACCCCAAAGAGTTTTCACCTTGAATCCCAAACAAGAAGAGGTTGTTTGTCAAAGTGCTAAGAGGGCTGCTGCTGCCTGGGTTATTTCTTGTAACCATGATAGCAGACAAAGAATCAAAGTGACATTTTCCTTCTTGGCATCAGCTAAACTGCCCTCTCGCCCCCGCATCTGACTCCACAGGTTTTTTTCTGGAGATGCTGAGCGTGATCTCTATTTGCGCACTGGTGAGACATCTCCAAGGTATGCTGGATGCACAGCTCTCCTTTGACGAATGTGATTATGAACACGCATCTGTTATTAAAATGGATTTTTATCACTTGCAAAATACGCCACTGAGTAAGTGCTGTCCAGCTTCTCAGGGCTATATTTTTTGTTACATCCAGATTGAATTGCTATAAATTCTTTGTCTGTAGCTTTGCCAGAAACAATCTGACATGACTTGCAACCAATACAGAAGTCACAATAATTCTCACTACCTGAAAGAGATAAACATTTTGCTCTATTCTGAGATCTCTACACCAATTCTAATTTTTTTATTCACAGTGTTTTTGTTCTATGGACTTATCATTTAGAGTTTCAACTTATTTCTGTCAGCGTCAGGACTGCTATTAAACCTGCACTAAACTAACCATGAATTTCAGCAACATTTCAAAAACAACTGAGCCTGATTTTAGCAGTTTAAAAATAGCTTCAATGTCATTAATACTTTTGATTGCCATAGTTTTCTTCCCAGAAGCCAGGGCTTTGCAAACTTTCATTAGTGAACACAGAAAGGGACTCGCTTGTAAAAGCATCTGAGTTCTGCTCCCAGCTGTGGTATGGGTTGCTGGGCCTTAACAAACCATGCAGCTCATCTGGACATTGGTCTATGTATCTCCAATATTTGGTATGATTTTTGGTGTGGTTTTTAACCATGTCACAGACATGAAAGCTCACAGATCTCTGCCTGACACTGGCCCACCCTGTAAAACCCTCTGGGTTTACCAAGTGAAACAGCCCAATTTATGTGGCAAAGTGCTCCAGGCCCCTGCGGCTCTGGAGGGAGCCTCTTCTCTTCTGCCTATGTTTGTTGCTTATATTAGAGCTTGACCTGTGTCTGCCTTTCAGCACTGTGAAGATTATTCCCATGGGCAGGATCCTATGGTCCTTACAGAAATAAGGCAGGAAAGTCTTCTGCTTAGTATATGAAGCTCTTAGGCTTTTTGTAGTAACTTATATGTGTGCAATATATAATTTTTACACCAGTTAGTAAAATGCCTTTTGTGGGTACAGCATATTTACTTTGGCCAGCACTGGCTGAAGTGACAATCTATATTTACTTTAAGGCTGCAAATATCTGGTTTATTACTGAAAAGAAAGGTAGTATAAATAACTAAAATTTCCTGGATATAAGTAGGTTTTTTTGCTTTTATGCATGATTATACTTCTCAATAGATTAAAGACCATGGGTTTTTGTTCTTATTCCACCTCTGGCAAACAGATTCCTGGACTTTCAGATGAAGTTTATTGAATTTAAATGTTCATAAAAATAATGACATTGAGAGGTGGCACTTCATGAACTTCTTGTCTCCAAGTCAGGGTTTCCTGGGAGCCCACGGGTAACCCACTCCCCCTCCAACCCATGTCATGCACTAAATGTAAAAATGGGAGAAATGCCAAGAAATAAAGGGGGCCAACAAGAGATCCCAAATTCCAATTTCAGGGGTAACATCTTAGAGTCTATTGGGACTGGGAAAGAAAGCAGACTCATTTACTGAATACATGTGCAAATCGAATTTCTGAGTTCAAAGCGGAGATTTATAACTTCCTGAGATCAAACCAGGCCATAATAACAACACAACCCCCATGTTCCTAAGAGTGTCCTCCATTTTCTTTACAGTATCAGGTCTGTGCCTCAGATCCCAATTTCCTTAATTCCTCCTCTTCTACCAGAAAAAATCCTCACTGGTTTATTCTTAGGTCACAGGGAAATTCTCTCTTTGTTCAATTACAGTTTATATTTCGGTCATCCATATTGTGGGATACAACTTTCTTTTAATTAGCTTTGCCTATCTGTGATGAGATTAGATCAGTGGAGATACTTGGAGCACATCCACAGCACTGACAAGGTCTGAGCGATACCAACTTTGCAGCAGATAAACACAAGCGAACCCTGTTCTGCTGTAAGGTAACATAAAGACGACCACTGCTATGAAAATACGCCGTGCAATATTCCTTTCTTGCACAGTTAATTGCTGAGGGGGAAAACATTTGTTTGCTGCAAAGTGAAACCACAACATGAAAGCTGTGTTTTGTTCAAAACAGAGCTGGATCACTACTCCAAAGTCAAGCTGGCAAGGACAGTTCAAACCCAAACTGCCCAGCTCCTCACTACCTTATTTGTTTATGTCAATCAGTTTGGAGATTTTTAACATTTGAATTACGTTTATCTGTTTGACTGGTTTTCAAGGTCTAATTATAACATGTGAAGCAGAGCAAGATTGCTGCTATGAAAGTCTCAGTATAAATAAGAGGCCTTGACAAGCTGGCTGATCCGTTGGCACAGACCAGACATGGATGTCAGGTGGAAGCCCAGCGCAGCTGCTGTAGCCCATGGTACAATAAATAGCTATGGGGAAGCGGCACGGTCACGGGGGGGGTTTAATACCACCTACTGTGCTACTTGGCTGAATGCACTGGCCTTGCAAAAAAATCGGGCAATATAAATGCAGAAAAGTGACAGTTCAGGCAGAAGAAAGCTGGTGCGTTTCAAAGGCTCTGGAGGAGAAACACAGCCTGGTTGCCTGCCTCCCCTGCCCCATCCTCCTGTCATAGCATCTCCCAAAGATGAACCAAGCATGACTTTCTCCTCAGCAAAACCACCAGAGCACGTGCTCTCACCTCTGTGGGCTGGGAGAGTGCACCATGTACAGTAACATGTGCAGCCTCTCCTCCTTGCAGGAGTAATCCACTGCAACCACCCAGGAATGGGCACGCAAGGATCCCGCCTGGCGGCCCTTGCAGATGGGTGTCCCAGGTAAGACTGGGCTTCTGGAGAGGATCTCTATTTATAACCCAGACTGCAATAGGTGGCTGGTGGTGGGTGTTAATGTGACAAAGTATTGGTTTTTAGAGTCGCTGAAATGCCTCAACACAGAATGGAAGATGAAACCGCTGCTGGCTTGCAAATGGTCATTCATGCCATGTGCTACTAAGAGAAGCAGCCATTGATACTAGGCATTTGCAGCCCACTGAACACCAAGTAAACCAATTAGGGTCCGTGAAATATTAATTAGAAAGCACCTGCACCCTTTCTAAGGTTCAGTTCTTATCCGTTTTAGACAAGATTGTCCTGCCATGGGGCATATGTATCTTTAAATTAGCAACTGGCAATGAACTGAGCTTTTGATGAGGCTCTGGAAAATGCCTCGCATCTGTAATTCCAGCAAGATGCCTTCTGAGTTTCTATTACACAGATGTGAGCAGCATATTAACCCATGGTTCCCCAGCAAGGAAAAGGCACTACAGTTGCAATCATTGCCTGCAGAAAGTAGTTTACATCCCATTTTGGACCCGGATTCTCAGTAACCTGCTTATGCAGCTCCATAATATGGAAAATTATGCAACATTCAACATTCAAATGTTTTCAGAACTACTAATGTAATGTAATTTTAGTTGGGTAAAATAATTTTTTTCTCCGTAGCTCCTTTCTACTCAGCTCTCAGTGTTACTCATAAAGTTTGTTCCTGTATCCATAAATAGTTGCATAAAGCAACAGGGCTATCAAGTTTGGTGGTGCAGACATACATCTCACATGTTATTTGAACCTGGGCTTAGAAGTTGCAAAAAGGAAAAGTGGCAAGTTTAAAACAAAAGGAAGAGAAAACAATTATGTAAATGAGCTGTAATAAGATCGTACAAGAAACTGACTTTCACAAAACAGAAAGTAAAACTATTCTTAGTTTTTTATCCTAATCTCTGTTCTAGTTTGAACAGTTTCATTCTATGTTTTAAGATACTTTTACCTAAGCCTAAAAGCACATGCTGTACCTGCATCAATTCTGTGGCATGTTGTACCGCAGCATCTGTGTTCAGCTGTGGTCTGGATGCACTACTAGTCTCTAGTTTAAGCACGTCAGATTGGTGCTGTGATCCCAAATGTGATCTGAACTAGAGCCATAATCCATTACAGATGTGGAGCTGGGACCCTGGGCTCTGCTGCAGGACAGAACTATGGGATGGCTGCACAAGCAAGAGGGAGAGGAGCAGGAATCCCTGGTGGGACTCCAGGGGTGAGGACATTCAGGTCTTCAACTCTGATGCTGCTCCCTACCCCAGATCGCTACAGCACAGACCCGGATTTGATGTAATCTTCATGTCGTTATCCACATTATTAAATCTGGAAAAACAGAACCATGCGCAATAACACAGTTATTGTAGCTAGAAAGCATTGAATCTCCCACTATCATCTCAAAATACACATTCTCCAGCTCTTGGTTATGTACACAGCAAGCAAGGACTAGAAAAAAATTACCAAACATAAAGGGAAACTTCCTGTTCTGATTTCTATGTCCCTGTTTAAGTTCACAAACCAGAAAATAATCCTGCTTTACTTACCCCTAAAGGGCAACTGAATTTCCTAGAGCTGAATAAACAAGAGGAGAAAGTGTTATGTGGGTAGAAATGCTAACTATATTTGGTCCCCGACGTCACATCTTTAAGAGTGTGGAAAATTTGAGATTTTTTTTTACTAGGAGCAGAGTTAAGAGACTTAAAAAATTAAATTATTAAATAAATATTCCATACATAATCATATTTGCATGTGACATGGCTGTACCCGTCCTACTTGGCAGGAAACTCTACAAAGGCTTGGGAGGACATGGCTGTTGCATCTCTTTCTGTACCTAGGTGGAGATGTGATCCTAATCCAAGTTTGAGGAATGAGCCTTCACAGAAACACAACTACAGCATTTTCGGGTACAGGACCTCTGCCCAGCCTGAACTGTAGGAGAAGATGGGGGAGGAACACCCCTTCCTTTTGCCCAACTTGTCTTCAAGCCCTGTTTCCCTGAGAATCTGGGTAATTTCACATCCCTTTCCTCACCTCTGCTCTGTTTCCTGTCTGAATAGATTGCAGACAACATAGGCTTAGCTGGCATGTTTTGACCACGGTAATTTGGTATTCATTAAATAAACATGCCTCAGCATCTCAAAATCTGCAAAGAAAACATCACAGTGCTGATACCCAGTATGTCAGATGCTTTACAACAAAAGAAAAGTTTTCAACAAACACCCCCAGACAATCTGTGACACGTTCAGAAGGGAAGAGTCAGGTTAGTTGCAGATTATATTAGCATGTATACCGTGTGTGAACACAGTGGCAGGATTTCTGTACTTGTTTTAGTGGGTTTCATGGTATCCTCTGGGATCACACCCAAGTGTAATAGGGGTTAGATGTCTTGGACCCAGCAAAATTGTCAGGTGCAATTACCTTGAAAGGAAGAAATTAATTGGCAACTCCATGTTGTATAGGAAACCTGCCCTCATCATGATAGTGTTAATGATGGCTCTGTAGTATTTCTGTTCCTTTCAGTTTCATTTGGATCAAACCACTACCTTTTGGGTTTGTTTGGGTGGTTCACAGCTCTCTACAATCTCTTCACATTTTTAGAATGTGAGGTGAAAAGGCAAAAGGAAATAAAGCTTGAATTCTTTCTTGCCAAATTCTGTCAACTAACTGGAGTTATTTAGTCACACTTTTGCAGCAATTGTATCTCTTCATCAGCTTTATTATTCATAAGGGTATCTAAGCCAAATTATCTTTTATTACACTAATATATCTTGAAACTCAAGTACAAAATTACACCTATCTGAAAAAAAATTAAAACTTTCGAATAGCTTTAAGCAATTGCTCTGTAAAAACTTGAAAACCTGGAAGAACCATCATGATCCTGGGACCTCACCACTTGCAGGACACATGCGATACAACCTTGCTTAGCAATCCCACAATTTCTGCCCAAACACAAGCACATCATCTCTGAATGCATTGTCCTAAAAGAAAGCAGGTGCCAGTCTAGGAGGCCTGGTGGCTGCAGTGTAAAGCATTTGGTGCAGTTTGAAGTCTGCTGGTAATTACTGTGTTCTGTAACAACCTAGCGTGACACAGAAAACAAGGGATAATTACGTACGTGTTGATCGTTATTTGCCTTCCCCTCCCTGTTTTGATGGGCATAGTTGTCCTTCTGTTTATTCATGACCTGAAGTTAAAACAATAGGATTTGGTGTTTATTTTGGTTGTGGTTTGTTTGGGTTTTTTTTCCATGAGATGGGGCAGTTATTCAAACAAGACTTCAAGATATTTATTTCTTTTTATTAAATCACATTTTTTTTAATGATGATTGATTGACGTGAGGATTTTTAAAAATGCACCTTATCATGCTGTTTCTTTCAGAGGTGCTTTGTGCTCAGTGGTGCTCAGGGCTGAGAGCAAGTGCTAGAGCACTGCTGCTATCTACAGGTCTGCTCTGCTCAGTGCTCAAACCGGACATGAAACCAAGTCCTGCGATGGAGATGCTTGTGCCTGGGAAAGGGACGAAACCCCTAACACTGAAGTATGTTGGCTGTTGGGAAATGCAAGCTGGCAACCTGTAGCCTTTCTGTCCTGTGGCTAATGTATGTTTAAAACTCCAAATCAAGCAGACTTCTCTAAAGGGAAGGCTGATCCGTACTGCACAAGAATGCAATTTCTGCTTTGATTTTTTTTCTGCGAATGAAGAGGAAATGTTGCACTCTCAGGTGCAGAGTAAGAGGAAGCATCTGCTCCCAGATGGGAACCCTCTCCCACCGCAGCACACTGGTGCACAAGACACGACGTGGTACAGAAGGGCTGGAAACCACCTTTGAACTTGCAACGCTGAACTTTTAAGACAATTTGTGATATAATTAGAATTCATTAAAACTTAGTTGTGGCTTTTCATTGTTTGGAATTTACTTAATTTTTCTTTCTCTGCTTTTTCCTCTGTAACCCAGAAATTTTGATAACCACTTTTCTGCCTCTTTCAATAACACAGACAAACAAGATAACCTGGAATGGGTTAAGCACTGCTGAAAACAAACAAAGTAGCTTTCAAAACAGGAGAACGTTAATAAATAAGTCTCTCCAGCAAATACAAGTAAACCATGGAGCAAAAAAAAAGCACCTATTTAACTGAAGGCTGTGGATTTCAGGATCAGGTTACTGAAGACAACATCAGATCACAAGCTTTCAATAAGTGATAGAGGAAGGGGCAAACTCAGAAAGTGGAAATTTTTTTTCCCTAATTAAAATAAAAAATCCTAATAAGGAAAC
>NW_010172146.1:0-1449 GCF_000695765.1 Mesitornis unicolor | reverse complement strand
AAAGGAAACCCCCCCCCCCCCCCCCCCCCCCCCCCAATCTTATTTGCAAAATCTGTATCTACAACTGAATGTTTGGCTGCTGAGATGAACAATCAAGTACCTTGCAGCCAGGGAAAGCAAAATTAGAAGCACAAACAGCAGGACACTCTGGTCTGACATACTGAAACTCTTGCGAAGCTTTCCCCATTCAGGAGGCTAGAAAAGCTCTTCCAAAACTGATTCCCTGAGACCCGCAAGAGCAGCAGGCTTTCAATGAGCCTGTTCCGAATGACTTTTAGCTCTGCACTCAGCACGCTCTTCATAGGACTGCTTGTGAGAAAATAAGCAGCTGTTCTGGCACTTTAAACATCAGTTTTTCGGGAAACAACTTATTTTCAGTACTGGATACCTGGTGAAAAATCTAGTGTGTGTGACTGTAAGACAGCATTCTGTCATTTTGTTCATTTTTACACTGGAGCCCTGTCTTTTTGTCAAAGATGTTTAGCAAAGAATCTGCCAATTATATAACAACTACTGCCCATGAAGTATGCAGCAAATATGTAGTATGCAGCAAACCGTTCAAGCATTTGGAAGGACAGGCACTGACTATTTCTCATCCACAGAGCTCAGTCCTCTGATACAACTTCATTCCCTGTTTGGTAGTATCTCTCCTGGAATCTTTTTTTTAACATTATGTTCCTATTACTGTTTCTGAGAGAGAGTACCATCTCTTTAAAGCCTGCATGGAGAAGGATCACCACAAAATTGTTAGCCAGTGTGCCAGGTGCCATGGCAAGGCAGGCCCTGGGCAGCCAGTGTCCCACTTCCAAGGCAAGTCATCCTCAGCAGCGGTACCACACACCCAAGAGCTGTGCTGCAAACCCCACGGGATTCTTGAGGCTGGATGGGTACAGTGTTTAACACCAGACACTTACGGAATAAATACAGATTTCACCGTAATCCAGAAACCTCCACAGATTTCCTCACTGAGTACTTTGGCAGACACAGAAGAGGTAAGGGGCATCCATTGCAAGAGAAAAATGAATGTATATGAAACAGATCATAGATCACACAGTTCACAAATCACAGAATGGTAGGGGTTGGCAAGGACCTCGAAAGATCATCCAGTTGAGCCCCTCTGCCAGAGCAGGATCACCTAGACCAGGTCACACAGGAACACATCCAGGCGGGTTTTGAATGTCTCCAGAGAAGGAGACTCCACAACCTCTCTGGGCAGCCTGGTCCAGTGCTCTGTCACTCCCACAATGAAAAAGTTTTTCCTTATGTTTAAATTTAACCTTCTGTGTACTGGTTTGTGACCATTGCCCTTCAGAATATGTACTTCTGGGATATATGGATTAAAATAATTGAAAATATGAATTATTCTAGGAATAAGATATTTCCAGTATGGGAGAGATGTGGTGCACAACGGGCATCGTTGGCTACCCGGGAGGGCTCCGGCAGCCCCTC
>NW_010172145.1:0-1787 GCF_000695765.1 Mesitornis unicolor | reverse complement strand
GACAGAAACAAAGAAGGCATTCAGTAACAATTCACAGCACAATTTATTTATTTATTAATTTATTTTTATGTTTTAGTATCTTTTCTGAGTACAGTAAATATTTATTGTACTATGAAGACCCAGAGTATTCTCCCTTTGAGAATTCTGCTGTCAACAACAGAAATATACTGCAAGGCAGTTTAGATTTATACAATTTATACTTTTAAGCTTTCCTCCAAAGATGTGGTCCCATTGTTTGTGCATATGTGGCAGCTAATTACTACTTCTTCACAGTTTCCTTGCTTATGACAGAAAAAGCTCTCGCCATTGATGGCAGGTGAATTGGTTCAGCACACTGCCTTGCATTTAAAAAGTCTTTACAACACCAGTGATTCTCAAAAGAAGCACTGCAAGACAACACTGCTGGTGCAGCTGTTATATTGCTGTAGCAAGACTGATGTGACCACATCAGAGCCCATAGATGATAGAACACATGCAAGAATTCTCTGAATATTACTACAAATCAAAAGAGTATTTGTGGAGACCCATGGGCGTCAACTCACCTTAATTTAGAGATACAAAAAAAAGGAAGAATCAGAGACTGATACAACAGATTTTCAGTTGTTTACTGTTGTCAGATTGTTTTGAGCTTTAGGGCTTTGTAGCTGCTAAGTGTTCCAGATCATTACATCGATCAGAAACATCCTTCTTGTCATATTGAAGTTTTACTTATTTAAGAACCTCCACATGATGAAATATAATATTATTCACAGAAAAAGAAACTAAAATCCAAGTGAAGAGAAGGGCCTCCAGGACAATGAAGTACCAAATATTGCCTGATCTTTGTTCGGTTTAGCCAGTAAATGGATTATGCTCAGTTGTACTCTGAAAGAAATATGTTAAGATAATGACAGATTTAAGTGTACCTCAGTATCTTACTTCATTTTGAAAAAAATGTCAAGTATAAAGACACGTATAATGAGTTTGCTACTCTCAGGCTAGTGATGAATGAACTCATGTACCACTGCTAGAGATGGTTCATCTCAGTTGTGAATGTACGTATATAATAACATTTGGGTAACCCATTACTATGTTACTTGCAGAATATTAAGCTAAATGGAAGTTGCTGAAAATTTTAAAAGCAAAGGAATGGACTTATTCACTTTATGAAACACTAAAAATGTGAAAGCCAATTTCTTTAAAAAGATAAGAAATATTATTTAATTCCTAGCAGGAGAAAAAAAGCACCATTTTAATTCTAATATTTTTGTTTCTTTCACATCTGGCTTCCCAAAAATTAACAATGAGAGATGAATTTTCATCAAAATTTCAGTGACTCACATGAAAATTTCTAGTCTACAGAAAAACTTGTTTTCTCTAAAAAACCTCAAAACCACTCTGATAAGACCAGGTCTAAAGATCTCTATATTCAGTTATTGAAAATCCATCATGTAAAGTTAAATAAAATCTGTAAAGTTAAATGAGGACTTTTAAAACTATTTTAAGGTGAAAACTATTTATTTTAAATTGTTTGCATCTAGCTGTCCTGATGATACTCTGCTATAAAGATTAAAGCTGCAATTTTCAAAGCCTTTAAGGGATGTACACGTAATTTTTAATTTCTTCCTGTGGATTCCATGATTTCTCAAAATTGTAATAAAGATATTTGCCTTTCTTATTGTCTTCATCCTTGGCTACCTAAATGCCTTTAAGAATGTGTCTCCAAATCTCTTAAGCAGTTTTTAACATCAACATTCAAGTCTCTATTTTGTCATTTCACATCACAATTCAATTTTTTAAGATATAAC
>NW_010172144.1:0-100759 GCF_000695765.1 Mesitornis unicolor | reverse complement strand
ATTATGGCTCTGTCTGTCCCAGAGGTCATGACTGAAGGACAATTAACACACAACACTGAGGACAACAACAACAACAAGGACAACAAAAAACGCCGGGCACTCCTCAGAATGCACAGCTACAGTAGGATACATTTCGCTCAACCCCTTCAACGCTGGTGGCCGGAGTGTCGCCTGTTGCCGGCAACAGGAGCCATGGGGAGAAATTCCAGCTGCCAGCACTCAAGGGGTTAAATTACTGATATGAAATTTAGACACACACCTCAAGTCTTCAAGCATCAACCCCAAAATCTCAAGAAGAATTCTTTTTTTAATTTATTTTATTTATTTTTAACATGTCTTATATTTGTAGTTTTATTACCAGTAGTATTTTCTTGCTCTAGAACATGACAGTAGCAAGATGACGGTAAGGCTCGCATTTCTCTCTTGCTTGCTTTTGACTGGAAGACGGAGTAACTTTGCTCTTTGAGTAACACAACGCTGTCACCGATGTGATTGCAACAAGATTGAACCTAGCACTCGCAGCGCCTTTCTTACGCGCTCGGAGGGGCCTTACGCGGCCCCCTCCCCAGTTCTCGCACGCTTTTCCCCCCCAGCACACACGCATGCACACGCACCCACACGCACACGCTCGCACCCCACCACAGGGGTGAGGGGTTCCCCTGTACAGGTGTGACGATACCTCGCTGGCCTCCACTTGACTCTCGGGTCAGAGGAAGGGTTGCGTTTAAAGTACAGTAGAAGAGCTGCAACATAAGGAAAGGAGCTGGTGAAAGCGCTAAAGGCAAAAAACATTTCGAGAGGGGATCCAAGCCGCGTTATACATCTGCACGGGCAAATATTGCCCATTGGTTTCTGCTGACTGCAGAGACAAGCAAACTGATGGATTTATAAAATAATAATAAAATAATAATAATAATATACTGAAGCAAATCAAACATATATAACAGCGGGTGCGTAATTTCCATAGGCTACGTTGCTATGTAACTCTTCCCTGTACACACGTTTAGTCCACGACGGCCAGAAAAACCCCCCAGAATCGAAAGAACACTTCTAATGCTGAAAAGTGGAAACAAGCGTGAGGCTGAAACTCGTCGTGTTTGCTCCTTTTGGCTTCAACCACTTTGAACACCTTCGACTGCCACCTTGTTCCGGCCTGGAACAGGCTTAATGCTCCACCGTGTGGCAAATGCAAGAACATCTACTGAGAAAAAACAATAAATCAACATCGCGTCTGCATTTCCTCTGACTATTTCATACGAAATTCACAAAATTTTTCTTCCAGTTATTGGCTGTGGTATCCAAGGGCCTCCCACCCCACTGCCCCCATTTCCAGCTCAGAGAACAAACACAGCGACTATCACAGATATACAAGAACAAGCTCACGCACACCAATACAAAAGGTAACATTAATGCTTAAATGAAAAAGGTCCTCTCCAAATAATTCATTAAAATATTTTTAAAAAATCATTTTTGAAAAAAATCTATGATACCAAAAGATCTAATAAAGTAGTAAGGCACTCAGATCAGTATATACTCTAGTCTCTTGCATTATTATACTGAAAGGCATATGGCACCGCGTCCAGTCTGCCAGACTCTCCCCACAACTGTAGGTTGTTCTTCCGAAACGGGACTCGGGAAACCTTGCTCTGCTGGCTTCAGGTTGCGTGCGGGGACGGGTCCCACCTCCGAGCAACTCACTCCACCCCCAGGAGCTGCGGCGCACTGTCTGCAGAGGCAAGGATGTGATTCAGGGGCGATTTTCTGTTGTGCATCTCCAGCAAGTCTTGAATGAAGCCCGACGGCCTCTCGTGTTCGGAGCCACCCCGAGGTTCCTGCTCCTTCGTGGGCTGTTTCTGTGCGCTCTTGGTGGGCTCCGAGAGGAAGGTGCTGGCTCCTTGCCCACTCGGCCTCTCCAGGGACTCGGCCAGGGACTCTTTTCGGCCTCCCGTGAGGGATGTATGGCTACTGATGCCCCCCAGGGAGTCGCACTCATTTTCTGAGACGGGGTTGGTGCCACTGTGGCTGGACTCATTTTCGCTGTCTTCTCCGCACCTCGACTGGGTCTCCTCCTTGTCACTCTCCTTCCCATGGTTTCGGGCATTTTTGACTTTCTGGTGTATGCGCTGGTGACGAACCAGGCTGTGTTTCAGAGTGAAGGTCCGTTCACAGGTTTGACACTTGTAAGGTCTCTCACCTAGAAGAGAATTAAAACACAAAGTCAGCCGTAGGGTCACAAACGCGCCTCCCTCTCGCTTCAGGCAGCATAAGACACTCTACACTTTGGAAAGCCAGTACCTCTATCAAACGTGGATGTTGCATTTATGCAGACTTTTTGCTTCTGTACTAGCAAACTAGATGATGGCATGCAAGCAGGAACACAGATAAATCCGCTGGGGCACAAATGAAAAACCCAAACTAAGTGTCTTGAGATTTCTACAGGCTTGGTATGGCCCTGCACTAAGGAGGGAGGAAGACCGTAAGACCCAGGTGCTCGTTAGCATCTCGTCTAATTTAGTCAGCAACTCTTCTGGAAGAAGTTTTCAGTCATCCTCTGGAGCTCAAAAGCCTTTGTGAAACCAGCCCACCATGGGGGCTGCAGGTCAGCCCCTGATACACAGAGAGAGAGAGAGAGGACTTGCGATGAGCACACTGCCCGGCCACCTGTGGCCAACAGCGCTTACCAACAGCTGAACAGCGCATGAGAAAGCACCTCACTCTCTCTCAGATGCTGACAGATGGGCAAGGATGAAATGCCCAAGTTAATCACTGAAGTCAAAGAGAAGCTGGCAGGAATTACCCTTGCCACAGCAGCTCCTCCTCTTTCTGTGAAGCGGAAGGCAGCACCACCCTGTTTCAAAATGGACACAGAGCAACCAAAGGACCCAGCCTTGTTCACGGGACATGGGAGATGTCTGTTAGAGGTGATCAAAATTTACTGACTGGGTGAAAAATGCCTGCCTCAGGATGTCATTTACACAGCTGCTGGTGTTCCCAGCTCACTAGCGCTTTAGGACAGGGGCTGAAAAGCCTCTTCACACCCACTCCAGAAATGCTACTTGCAGGACAAAATTCTTCCTCCTATTTTGCACTTTCAAGACACAGAGCAGCTGCAGAAAACAAAGCAACCACAGCCCCACAGACAAAAATCCCCCAAAGTCCCAACCAAGCACAGTGGCCCAAGGTGCTGTCTGTCCTGAAGAACCCAAGGTCCCACCCTGACCACTCCATCCTCCATTTCGACTGCGCCTATTGAAGACTTTTCAGTGCTGCAGTTCCATCAAGACACCACCTTGTGCCAATGAGCGTGCAGAACAGCATGCTTGTGGCCCATTTCTCCCTTGAAATAACGCTTGGGATCATCAGAAGAAAACCAGTTACAGATTCGAGGTAGCTGGTCAAAATGTGCAAGTAGGCCCTGCTGTCCCCCTGGGAAGCCTGATGCTTCTTAGAAACCTTTATCTCCGGTGCCCTCTCAGGTGTCTGCTATCAAGGGAGGACACAGCTCCTCGGAAGCATTTTTGGCCAAGGGCCTTTGCCCATCTGGCACTTGGCTATGGCCAGTCCAGTGCCATGGCTCACCCTGCGCTTGGGCAGGCAGCACCAAGCGACGTTACAACCTGACAGTATTCTGTCAATACAGCTGAACAAGTGGGAAGAAGAGAAGGAGGAGGAGAGTCAACCCACAGTACTGAGGCAAAATCTTCAGTTGGAAATGCTTAGCAGTGGGGATTTACATTTACTTAATTTAACCTGTCCCAGCTTCCTGCTCAACACCTATTCTACGTTAAAACATCCTTCAGTGTCAAATAAGAAAGAGAAATAAACAGAAAAAATACACACTGACAAGGCTCACAAAGCTCAGCATGCAATGAAAACGATTAGAACACATAGTGTGGGATTCTCCACAGGCACACATCATTTCGGTGTAAAGCTCAGTACTTCAGATATTAGCGTCTTCCTAAGGTTTCTGAATTAGTATGAAAATAGGCACAAGAGTGGGACCCGTCCCGTTTCACTTGTGGCTCAATGCCGGAAGAAAACACGTCAATTTTTGTACTTGATAGGTCAATATTTATGATTTAGAAGGGTAAAAAGTCTGGTTAAGGCACTAGTCTTTGGTGTAGTTTAACTAAACATCACTGTCAATTACAGCACAGATATTTTGTTAATTACAAAGATCTTGTCTTCAGCAGAGAGCATCCTCAAAAGATAGAAAATGCCAAACTGCACCAGTTTTCCCATGTCAGAGCAGCTCGCTGACGGGTAAAATGCACCATTAATAAGGACGCATTAATGAGGATGAACGATTAATTCACCTTTGAACTGTCTCACTGCTCCATCTCATTTGCAAGGTCCTGCTGCAAACTGTGTGTATCACATAAAGCAATCCCACGTATTTTAACTGCTGAGTCAAGTTATCAGACAAGTGCTTACTACCGGAGTTCCACCTTCCCTGCCCAGGCCAGAGTGAAGAGCCAGCTGCCCACTGTAGCTCTGCCTTTCATCCAAGCAGCAGATCATGCAGACCACCAGCACATCACCTGTACCAGGCTTAGATACTCAGACAAAACCAGACTCTCTCTCTAAACTTCCACTCAGAGATGACACCTTATCACACACTGCCAGGTTTCTCCACTGCTTGTCAAAATACCAGGAAGAGGCAGAGCCATGTGCACATGACAAGAAGGGAGTCAGAAGCTGGACAGAAGTGCCCAGGGATCTCCACACTTGCCCTCACCTCTAAACTCTTCAAGCAAGCATAGGGAAAAATGGTTTGGGAATTGAAGATAAGGCAGTGCTGACAATTCCCGCTTCCTCAATAGGCTTTGTATGGCACATGGGGGATTGGGGCAGAGAAGACACCTTGCGGACACCTGTAGGACTAAAAGCAGTGTCTCTAACCTCAAGTTCTAACAGCAATCGTGCACCTACAGAGCAGATGCCTCAGTCTGGCGGCAGACCTGCTCGTGATCTGTTCTGCCCTTGAGCCTCCTCTTACCTGTATGAGACCGCATATGTCGCGTCAGATCTTGCAGAGACCAGAAACGCTTGTTGCACACAGTACAGACTTTCTTTCTTTTGTCTGCTTTTGCAGTACTCTTAGCCCCATCAGTCTTTGGTATTTTGTCATCACTGCTCTTCTCAGTGGACTTTCTCTCTGTGCCTTCCCCCTCAGAGACGCTTTCGCTCTCTTCATTCTCCTTTCCTGTTGCCTCACAGTCCACAGGAGACTCCACTACCTTCAAGTCCATCGGAGACTCTTCCTGGTCAAGACCACAGTCCTGCATCGAGGGAGCTCCTGCATCATCCTGAATGCTTTTGCTTTCATCCTCACTGCTCCTTTCATCCTTTCTGTCCTCACGAGTGTGGGCCTTTTTGTGACGGCTAAGAGTGCCAGCAAACTTGAAGGTTTTGCCACAAATGTCACAGGCATGTTTCCTTTCAGTCTGAGAACTGCTGCCTGCGCTCTGGTCACTCTCTGCCAGCTTGAAGTCCATTAATTTGCTGGCAAAATTGAAGTCAAGACTTTTGTTACTTACAGAATCTTCCTCAGGACCCTCTTCATATCCATCCGCTTTGTCTTCGGCATCCTCTCCTGTCAGAGGGCAGTCAGCCTTCTGCTCCTCCTTGGGGCCGCACTCACTCCCTGGTAGCTCTCTTATTTCCTCTGGCTGCTCCTTCTCGCAGGAGGTCAGGTCCAAGACTTCGTTTCCTGGAGCCTGTGTCTGCGCATCCGCCTGGCTGTCTGCAAGCAAACAGAGAGAAACTTTCAGCGGGATGCACTGTGCCAACTCACAAGTACCAGCGGCACGGCTGCGTGCGGACCCACGAGCATCGCTTCTGATCAAGTGTCCCGGCACCTGTTTCTCTTATCTGCGACCCAGGCCAGAAACTTACGGCTGAAAAGAGATCAAAACACCACAGAACCCATTTAACAAGATGATTAAAAATCTGCAAGAAAATGCTTTCCTTTCCAAAACGCACTCGCTTTCTTGGCAGTTGCTTGAAGTCACTTTTAATATAATCACTTTTACCAGAGAACACAAAATGCTGAGACATCAAAGAAGAGCTGAGGTCACTACTATTACAAATGCACCATACCAGAGACACGTGGATGTATTATTTAGAGTATTTCATGTATGAAACTGGGATATAGAGGAAGTAATATACAACCATATATTAATCAAATTAACTTATAAACTGTAAGTAGTGGGAGACGCTTTTCAAAGGGAATATAAAGGCCTCATGCAACCAACTGCTACAACTAAATGTTAAAGGTTAGTGCAGACAGTAACACAGAGGACTGTTTGAAAAGTTGGGTATACATCATATAAACAAAAGATGCAAAGGTTCGTCCACATGTGGGTGTTTCTTATACTGATACCACCTGGAACCAAAACATAAAAGCCAAGAAGCAGTAACAGTCAGCATTTCCCGTTGTTTCACAATTCCTCCAAAAAGAAGGCAAAAACCACCTAAGATGTCCACCTCAATGACCTCCTCTGCTTCCTTATCAGTTTGCAGCATTAATGTTGCTGAAGACGTAACATGTGTCCGAAAAAATAACACAGATAAGGAGCCTCAGGAGAACAATGGGGTGGAGCTGTGGCCCTTCAAAGCTCTACACAAACAGCGCACATGTAAATAGGAAATAAGCCGGCCTGGACCTGGAGGCCAAAGCTGACAGGGGTGCGCAGCATGTAACCCATCCCCAGTGCCACTTTCCAGCAGCCGTTCCAGGACGTGAACTTTGCAAGCTGCGCTTTCCGAAGGCCAAAACTTTCCTTGCTCCTCCACCCCACCTCCTCCTTGTTGACAGCACGCAGCCCAGCGAGCACACAACCTACTGGGCACTTCAGCGCTCATCTGCAAGCCCAAGAGCTGCTGAGTGACTACGGGGATTTAGAAACTCCAGTGGAACAGTTTAAGCTCTCCATTTGACACAGTACAACATGTGCTTGTCTCCAAATTGCCTAGATTTCCCATTACAGGCTTATTTCATAAGCAAGAAGTAATGACAGAAGATAAGAAGAGAGTTCTTAGGCACTCAGTACTGTTTGAATGCAGTCTTGCAACGTAACTTGCATTGACCCCATCTCCTCGCACAAGTGATAATAAATGGCCGTGAAACAAATGCCAAAGCTAAGCAGCGTTTCCAGTAATCGTGAACAATCGCTTAATAGAGAATAATCCTCAATACGCTTTTTCTTGGAGGGGTGGAAGGGTGAGAAGTGACCTGTCAAAAAAAATAAACTCACCTTTTAATCAAAACAGATCCGTTTACATAGACACTGGATTACGCAAAAGCTTTCCACAAAGTTCATTGCTCATCTAATTATCTGCCCATTAAAACATGCAGTCGAGCTATGATCTGTGTATAATGCTACAGAATTTGAGGATGTGGGCATCTGAAAACAAAGGTCATCTACAAGTGCCCTGTGAATCCGCATTTCAATTCTGTGTTTTAACCCACTGCTTATCTCTTGGCTGTATTAAAGCAAAAAAGAAAAAAAATAAAGCAAGCTATTATAAACAAGGAGAGGTCACTTCTAAAAATCAAGCTGAAACGTTGATGCATAACAGTTACAAGGAAGCACTGCTCCATAACCCAGAAAAACAGAAGCCAGGCACATATGTGTGTGTGTGTGTAGAGATATATATATATGTACACACACCATGCCCACGCACAGTGCTTCTGGATGCAATGCAGGTAGCCAGGCCTTGCAGCTGCTGATGCAGGCAAGGGAGTGAGCCCAGAAGCCAAACCCAGGCCACTTCTACACAGGGGAGATGTTTAAAAAGGAAACATGGCTGTGGGTTCCTGCCTCCTGCCTTATTTTGCAGACTGCTTCTAGGGGCAGGATGAGCGCATCTGGCTCTCAACTTGGCCCAAGAGATGAAAGGAAGAATCACAGAATCAATCACAGAATACCTCAAGTTGGAAGGGGGCCATGAGGACCATTGAGTCCAACTTCCTGCTCCTTGCAGGACTACCTAAAACTAAACCATATGACTAAGAGTGTCGTCCAAATTTCGGGTGAGTGAAGAGCACGACGAGACTGAGATGGCGGGAGGTCCTCTTTTATCATACTGAGAGAGATGTTTTGTAATTCTTTGCTGAGGAAACAGAAGACAGTGGATGCAGAATAAGTTGTTTTTTCAACACGAAATATCAGGAACAAAGCGAAGGAGGGCAATATACACCAGTAGCACTCATGCAAGAGAAAACCAAAAGATTTTAAAACACTCAAATGCAAAAGCCACAACTTTTATGGTCAACATGTTGTATACGATGCATGATTTTCTGCCTTTCTTCTATTTTTCCCTATTTTTTCCTTGTTCTGCTTTCAGTACTCTTTTTAAAATAGATATTTGTTTTCTTTTTTATAGCTTACTTCTCCTTCAATGAGATGTACCCAAACTCTATCTTCTTTTTGCCTTTCCTATGTGACCTGGGCCCCTTCTCAGCTCTTGCGCTGCTCTTGCATGGCTGGCCTACAATGACATTTTCCTGTGCAAGAGCGACACGCTCCAAGGGATGGGCGGTCCATAGGTAAGTGACGCTGCTTTACTAGCACAGGCGAGCAGATGAAGTCGACATTGAGAAAAACAAACGCAAAATTTAAGCGAAGTGCCTTCATGAAGGGCAAAGACCATGTCAAGAGCACGGCTGTACACAGGTTTTCTCTTCCGAAGCTGGCCTGGCAGCCCCAAATGAGCACACTCAAACCTCAGGCAGGGATGCAGCCAGCAGCACACAGACACGCGTACGTGCAGGGGTGAGCGCTCTTCCTTCTCACCTACACAAACCAGACCGGCCGTTTTCTTTGTCAAGGAGGAGTTTTGCAGGTCCCTTATGAACCTTCCCGCATATCGTCAAGCGGCAGTTCCCGACCTGTCGAGCTGCTCTGTGGTTACCCCCAACCTGCGCGGTTGGTTTCGCAGCTGGTGGAAAAGCGAGAGGCTCTGCACAAACCCCAGCTGTCTGGGGATGGGCGAGAATCAGCCCAGCTCTGCTGCAGCCAAACTGGAACAGCAGCAGGGGAGCTGTGAAGGTGTGTGGGAAACACAGCTGTGAGGGTACTCTCGCGCTGGCAGCTGCTCCAACCACTCCAGCAGAGGTTAGGCCTGGCCTGCACTACTGGCTTTTCCCTGCTTTTATGCCTGTCTGCAGCAACAGAAACCTTGCTGGCCATACAACTCCAGCAAGCTTGCATCTTACACAGGGAAGATGATTTTGACCAAGCCTTCAGATCCGGGCAAACAACTCTCCAATGAGGCCAAGGTCCTCTCAGATGTGTAATTCCTGTTACCAGAATTTGGCTGATTTATGGTGCAGAGCAGTCACCTGTATCCAGGCATCCAGTGAGGAAAGCAGGGTGTGTGGGAAAGGCCTGACAATTCTTTCACCCCTTTCCAATCTCTCACTTACTAAGGTTGTAAAATGCTTTCTGGTGTGGTTGTAATCCCAGACATTTACACCTGGTGAGTCAAGAGACGAAGAGTGGAGAGCTCTGCTCACCAATGCTCCCACCCACCACCACTTCTTCTGCAACAATGGGAGCAGAATACATCATCTTGTCATGAACAACCAGAGCTTGTGTCACTTCTCCAAAGCAGAGACAAGAAGGTGACACTATTTGGTGATGTCAATTCTGACACTGGAGTCAAATAGCATGGGCAAGGTAAGGAAAAGAGAGGAGATGAGCGGGGAGGTAAGGATGTATGGAGGAAGGCAACACAAAGCAAACAGCTCGGCTGCTGCCCCATCAGCTCCTGGGAAAAAATGAACTTCTCAGGAGATATATTCATAAGAAAAACCTCGCACTCCACCATCTGAGAATCCAAAAACTTTTCCGCTTGCATGAAAGAAACCACTATATAGCTGTAGCCAAAATCATTTTTCCTTCAAACTGTGGAAAGAAAAGACTGTTTTGCTTAAGTCTATTTACAATTCAAGTTGCAGTTTTCAAGTCAGCCCAGTCAGAACTGAGTCTGCTTAATCTTTTATAGGTGGCAAGAAAGAAAGAGAGAGAGGACTCAACTGCTTTCCTGCATACACAAACCAGATTACCAAAAGAGACACTAAATGTGGAAAGTTTCAGATAAAAGAGCAGATACAGATCAAGGTGGGGAGGCTGCTGGTTTGATTCTGTTTTCCTGTAGTTTTCCTTTTTTTCTAGAACTAAGGTGGACTAGAGAGTAGAGCTGAAGATGCTAAAGAGTTATTAGATGAAACAGAGTGCTGTAATGGAAACTATTTTCTGACTTTAAAGCAAGTGTTTATTGCCAAACTTTCCTGACATCCAGAGAGAAGTGTTACAAAACCCATCACATAAATAATGCTCAAAACTGGGGCAGAGAACGCACTGGAAATGGATGCTGTACAAGCAGTTGGCATTATCAGTCAGATGAGACGACGATTTACTGTTTTTTCCCTACATTAACTGAAATAACCCCAGCTAGTCTTACATTTTACACTTACGTTTTACCACTAGGTGGTAGCAGTCCAGTAAATTCGGGATTTTTTGGACCTGCTCACACAGTGCTGCTTCTACTCCCACCCATGAACTGGAGAACATCTTTCTAACCCGTGGAGTCAACTTGCAAAAGTTTGGGGGTTATCTTTGTCCATTTTCACTGTAAACACTCTAAACACTAGAATTCAGCCACCTCCGTTACATCACAGGCACACACACAAGTTAAATATTTAATTAGCCCACAGCTGAGGGAGCTTCAGTCGTGCCTACATGCCTTTTGAAATGAAAACATTTGAGATAGAAAAGGAGTATTTACAGTAAATGGAACTGAATATATTTGGGGGAAAAGCAACAAAAACCAATTCTGGAAAAAGAATCCACCTTTGGCCTTTGACACAAAGTATGACCCCCCAGTACCTTCAAGGGAGCAGCTGAAGTCACCAACACAACAAGTGTTCAGACTAGCTCTGACTGCACCTACCAAGTGGAAATCTGCCCTGAAGGGTCGAGGAGGAACCCAGACTTTCAGCTTATGGTCAATTCCACCGTTTAGCAGAAAGGCAGCTTGATGTAGAGCTGGCAATCCAATCAGCACGTTGTACACCATCTCCTCGGTATCTTCCCAACAACAGCTCCAGCGCTCAGGCCCACCCCCAGCAGCAAGCACCTCTTGCTTTACCCCAAGCTGCTCCTCTGGAACGGCTGTTAAACTTTGCCTGACACTGAAAATGTGGTTTCAAGCCCTTTGTCCTCTAGGAAATACCCACAAATGTAGTTCAGAGGTACAGACAGCTGGAACGGTTTGAAAAAACAAAGTCTCCCACTACAACCAGGGCTCACATGGTTTCTGGAAGGACCACAGAGCAGCAGATATCTAGAGCAAAGATGAATTCTGCTAAATGCTAATCGGAAAATTCACTGTTGAGTATACTTACTTTGTCAATATTTGCCTAGTTAGCACAAAGCAGCTGTGTTTGACCCTCTCACATTAGGGGCAAGCCTGTTTAAGAAAGGGATCTTTCCTTAGCAAAGTCTCTTTCGGTATTACGTAAGAGATAATCCCTCACACCGTTCCCATCCCACATCTCTCCTCCGTCAACTGTACTTTGTTGCAAGAAGGGAGCACTCAGAAAGCCTGAAGGAGACAAAGGCTGGGCTGCTTTAACATGATGAAAGTGGGCGATTCATTAAGTTGCTCCACAACTTCCCTGTGCGCCTCTCCACCAGTACAGGTCTCCCCAGGTTTGACTGCTGCAAGCTGGGCAAGATGCCCTCAGTTTGCTTCACGTTAATTTAGACCGTTCCCCTTCTCTCCATGCAGCAAGGACATGCACAAGCCCCATCGCCTCTGAATCCTATCCAAAACCACCATCCTGTTTTTGTTTTGGTTTAAAACAAGACCAAAAGAAACCCTCTATAAACTTGTTCCCAGTGACACTCTATTGAATTGCACTTCCTTTCTTACACCTCATCTTAAAGCTTCACTTCGTTTATGGCTGACCAAACACCATGCAAGCATCTCCCTTCCTTCCCTTTCCTTCTGGCATACAGTGAAATCTGGATGATTATTCCAAAGTACTGCTCTTGCATGGGCTCTGCATGTAAGTCCCAAGCATGCTACTCACCCACCTTTTAAAACCAGCACAAAAAGGGAAACAACCCCATTTTAAACTAAGCCAGAGTTTGAAATTGTTAATTTACTTCCACTGATTTTGAAATCTGTTTTTCTTGGACAACAGAGAGACACCACAAGTCCAAAGCTGTTGAATTATTTTGGACCGTGATTAAAGACCACTTGGCGAAGCCCATTCTAAACACCAAGCTGTGCTATAAAGCACACGCGGTGACTACAACAGTATAGGATCCATGTTCCTTCCTTGCTGTCTGAAGCTGCTATTTGAAGACACAAAGCATCTGACAGCAAAGCCAATTTCAACAGCATCTATCCCCAGCTTCCTGGGAGATGCTGCCAGCTCCACACCTCAGCTGCATCAATGTGCTCTTTTACGGCAGCACCGCCAGCCAGGTCCAGGAATCTCATGACTGCCGGTCCCTCCCCTTGCCCTCTCATTCTTTTGGGCAGCTGGGTCAGCTACAGCTGTGGGGATGAACAGTTGGGAACAGGTCGAGCCAGTTGTTATCCAACTGTGGCCCAAGGCTCTGTCTGCCGGAGGCAGGTCAAACCACCCTGACCAGCCCTGTGCCGGCTGCTAAGAACAACATCTGCGCTGCACCAAAGTCCAACCCATCCTATGTGCCATGCCAGCGCTCATCTGAGCAGCTTCAGAAATGTTCTCCTCCTCACCCCACCAACCACCTGAGCTGCAGCAGCATCCCTCTGACCACAAAGAAAGTTTTCAAGAGACCCAAGTAAGATGTTTTAGTTTCTTTCTGCTGTGAAGATCATCAGAGGTGAGCACTTTCAGAGCCCTTTCTGCAGACTTTCGTGCTGTGAGGGGATCATGTTATAACATGAGTCTTCCTCTCTCACGCTGTAGCCATTTGTTGTCTGCATAGGCAGGATGAGCCCGCGTGACACCCCAGATACCGTGCTACAACCCTGTGAAGTTACAGGCTGTTAACGTGGTAACAAGGCAATTCAGTCTCTTCATGATAGGCAAGCTCAAATCATGTCATAACGTGTCCCCAGCATGGCAGATTTTAATGCCAGACTAGCGCTAAGACCTGTATTACTACCTTTGAATCACTGGAAGGTAACCTGCCGTATCAAAAGAAGAAGGATGAGAGAGGCTGGTAAGACAGCAGACTTTCCCAAACAAACCGGAGCTTCGAAATGTAAGAGGAAAATCCTGTGCACATTTTTGTGCAATCTGATCAGCAGCTACCCTGAGGTAGAGAGTAACAACTCATTCGTAATTTTAACTACCCCACTGCACAGAGCCAACTTCTTGTGGCTTTTAGGTTTGTTACTTCAACAGCTCTCCCGTGAAACTAACTCAAAGTGACATAAAGTGACCCTGTCTCTCCTGGAGGTGTGAACATCTTACAGCAACGGCTGCTTTCTGCAAATGCTTCTCAGGCAAGGGACACGCACCACCATCTGCTGAGCTTCCTTCTTGCATCCATCCCATTTGGTCAGCACAGAAAAACCCAAAGTGACTGTGCTCACTGTTGGTGTTGTGTCAGCTTGTCCTTTCTCACTAAACGCCACTCGCCTGCCTTGTGTGATCTGGCAGTAAATCTCCTCCACTGCTAAACTCTCAAAACCAAGGGGGCAATACGACGGCAGGTGAGCTTCAATGCAGATGAATATAAGGTAAAACACCTCTGGCAAAATAATCTAAAACATGCCTATGTGATGCTGAATGTGGTACTGGCAGGTTATGTTCAGGCAAGAGGTCTTGAAGCCATCACTGACAGCTCTCCAGGATCACAGGGTTGGCCTGCAACAGCAGCCAAATTAAAGCCAAGAAACACTGGTTACCATGAACAAGGGAACTGCAAGCAAGACCAAGGGCGTCTCTTTGCTGCTGAATAAAGCCCTGGTGTACCCTTGTTTCAGGTGGTGTGTGCACTTTTGGTCTTCATGCCATGGAAAGGAGATAGTCATGTTGCAGATGGCACACAAGCAAACCCGATCCAAGCAACGGGGCAGCTGCCCTGCAAGGAGACACCAGAAAGGCTCAGGCTTCTCATTTTGAAGGAGCGAAGGGGGTGTTATGATTAAGGGTGACAAATCATGAATGCAGCTGAGAGGGTGTACACACAACGGCAATTCACCAAATTCTCCAATACTGGAAGTAAGGGAGGCTCTCTGAAACCAGCAGGAGATCAGCTGAAAACAGGTTAAAGAATAGCAAGTAGTGAACTCCTGGAGCTTCGCGCCAGATGAGGTTGGAGGCAGACAGTACCAGTGGGTTCAGAAAGCAATTGGAGAGCCTTGCAGACAGCAGGTCCATAAACAGGTAGTAAAGAGAGCAGGCGGGGATGTGCCGTCTAACACGCAACCCTAGGGCACCTGTTGTGGATGCTCAGAGAGCATTAAGAGGAACAGAGCGCAGGAAGTGGCCGGGCCCACATGCTCACCCTAAATAGCACACCCTACTGCTACCATGGGAGACACGAGAACCTGGCTGCACGTACCACTGCTCCAACATGGCAGGGCACTTCTTGCGTCCTTACACTCCATTTGTCTGCAGCGTTCAGTCTGATTAAACACAACTTGGCCTTGCTATTCTGAACAGCTGGGAAAACCTGCATGTGCCACTGCGAAATCTGGGATCCTCTTCCTTAGACTGGGGAATAAGCACATTACTCCTCAGGTAGCAGCTGGAAATTCCAGGTTTGTACAAATTCTGTTAGATTTGGTCGAAAAGACAACAATTTTTTGACGGGGGAAGGGCTTCTGGCCTGACATGAGAAAAAAGGCATGTCTATCTGTCCTTCTACTGTGTAGCAAGAAACTTTTTTGTTGTGGGTTTGTTTTTTTTTCCCTTTTCCCCCTTTACCGCATGGTGACCAACTACAACACCCTGACCGCAACCTCCTCAACAGCAGGCTTTCTTCTGAGGTGTCTATCACCAGTGTGAATTTGACACAACTTCCATCAGAGCCATGGGGCATCTTTCCATTGATGTCAGTGAAATCAAGCCCCGTATGTTGAAGAAGCAAACACTTACTTCCTCCGTATGAGAAAGTTTTTCATGTCTGTATTTCATTTCAATGACTGGAATAAGAGAAGGGACCAAGTGCAGGAAGAGTTGAAAGAAAAGCCAGGATCATACAGTACAATGAGGAAAGGCGTCCTGCAAGACATCTTCATGATGAAGGAAGAGATTGTAAGGATAGTTACTTGTAAAAGATCAGCTCTTGTCACACCTTTCACCTCACACCCAAAATTCACTGAACACTCCCCTCTCCATCCCCCAGTCAGCAGCCTCTTCGGTACAGCACTGTGGGTATGTTTCTCACTTTAATCTTCCACGCGTTGGTTCTGCTCTAATTAACATCTCAGCTCACAGGAGGGATTCCCCACATCTCGCAGACATCTCGGGCGCTGCTCCTTTCTCTTAGTTCTCTTCCAGTGTCAACACAACTTTTTAGAAGCATCAAGGAACTGCTTTTTGTAGACTTTCAAGTCACACTTTCTTTTTAGATGCCTGTTAAGTCAACCATAAATTTATGGTTACAAATACCATCCCTTTCTGCACTTTTATTTGGCTTGATTCACAATCCAAATACAAAACAGAACTTCAAAGTTGAGTAGAAATCCTTTTGGTTCACGATAGCCCAATTCCTTTCCACATTTCTTTTCAAGCATGCAATGACAGGATTAGCTGGGGATTAATTACTTGAAACTCAAGCTGCATCTCAGGCCACAATTTTCTCGTATTTTCACCCTTTTAAAACTTCAGTATCTACCAAATATTTGCTATACAGACCAATACTTAAAACAGGTAAGATATTCCTATTTCCACACAAACGCCCTGGTTGGAGATCTCAAAACCCAAACAAAAATCCTGCTTACAGCACAAACTCCAATCCTCCCACCCCAAGTTACAGTCCTATTCCCAAATGGACACCAGACTGCTTTCCAAAAAAGTCACCTTTAAGAGGCACAAAAAAGATCATTCAAAAATGCAGCACTCCCTGCTTCCTGTATTGTCCCTTAAAGACAACTGCTCTTCTGATAAAATACACTTACTCACTGGAGAGTAACCTGAACAGTCAGTTTAGGTGCGATGTGATACGATTTTTTTATTACCTTTTTCTGTAAAAATGGTCATAGCCTATATTAAAATACATCTGCATCTACGTACTGACTCAGAACTGACTGTAAAATTTGGTTAGCAGCACAGCAGGACCAGCCTAGGCTGGACACTTGATGGAAGCCAGTCATTTGAAGGGATTATTTTTCAAAAACGGGTCATCTAAATAATCACAGCATGCAAGAAGATCATTCCTCAATTAAGATATCTCCTGCCACTGTTGTCCCAGTGGAAACACATTATCACCATGGTAAAGATAAAATTGCAAAGTAAAGATGTCTACAATTTCAGTTTGACTTAAGTCATAAAAGCAAAGAATAAAAATGCCTCCAGTCCTGTATTTTTGACTGGTGTCCTCCAATCAACAGGAAACATTCAGGTTCATGGGCTAGGTGTAACTGTTATTTATTACTTTATTTTGTTTATAGATCATTTCTTGTCCAGTTCATTCCTGTTGTAACTGCAAAACACCACAAAATCAAAACCAACTCCCTTCCTCTGCCATTAAAACTCACTTTCTACAAAAAATAACCTTGGGCCAAGTAAGATCTAGCAGCATCGCTCTGAAAATATCCTCAAGTGATTCTTTGCAAACAGATTTAGCTTATCTATAACAAACTAACGGCCAAAAAGGCCACTATTTTAATTTTATATTGAACCTACTCTGATACACATGCCATAAAAGGAGCAAAATTAACCGCACCACCTGCAGGGCACTTGCTGCTCCGAGAATGAAAGAGTCAAGAGCAGGCAAGAAGAGCAAAAAGGAAAGGCAAACTGAGTCGAACACAGAAGAGCAAATTAAACATTAAAGACATCAAGAGAAAAAAAGTATTAAAAGCAAGGGTTCAAGCATGTTCAAACAAAACACAGGTACTGTGTTAAACACGATAAAACCAAGCTATGCCAAATTCCCAGTGCCCCACTTGTGAGCTTCGCATTAAAATAAAAACAGGTGAGAAAAGAGTATCCTTTGTCAGGGAGATGCTTTTGAACTGAAAAACACAGAGTGGTGTTGAGGCAAGAATAAGCAGGGCAATGCTTTCACTAGAGAGACTTTTGGTTGTATGAGGGATGTGTGTTACTGGTAGCGCGTGTGTTTCTGCACTTTCACAAAAGGTAAATACGATCTTGACAGCACATGGAAAGAGCCCTCCACGATGAAATTTTACTGAACCTGAAACACACATGCAAAAATCTCTTCATGTCTGTAATACACAGTGTAGTGTAAAACTGGCAAAATATAGATACTACCTAAATGCTCAGCATGATACACCTTTTCCTCAACCATGCTCACTCACTATTAGCTCAGACCACTGACGTAAGTTAGTCCAGTAACAACTTCCCTACAAATAGATGGAGAAGAGCCAGTTGCCACCTTCTAGCTCATATGACTGCCTTGTTTTTTGATAGCACTGTACTATACAGAAATCTAGGAGCTTGCCTGCAGTGATTCCCTATGGAGCAGATACCGACAAGCAATTTGGAAGTAGATCACCAGGACTCCCATCTGTCCCATCCACATCAGCCTCTTGGCCCCTTCTCTCCCCATGTCAGGGAGCAATCATCAAGCCCAGACAATAAAGTTCCCCTTTTCTCTTTACAGTAAGATTAGTGAATAGATTTTTTTCCTTAACTCCTTTTAAAAATCAGAGCTATCTAACAAGTTGCTGCCTGTGCAATAGGTGGGGACAGAAACGGTGCACTGCACTGTAACACCGTAGATGTCTCCATCAGGAAACCAACTCGCCCACTCAGCATGCAAGCCCAACAAACTGCTGTATCTGTCACACAGCTGCCAAACTCCTCCCATGCCAGCGGCACCTGACACTCACCACAAACACACCGGGCTCACTCCACCTGAGTGCATCCTAGCGCTTGCTTTGGTACCTCCTCTCTGGTCAAAATCTCCTCTACCTTCCCAGCTTACCTTTCCCTCTCCCCTCCAGTAAGCCTCACCTACACTACTGCCACAGAGGAGCTGCTGCGCACTCCCAGTTTGGAAAAAGAGTGCTCCTGAAAGGAGATGTTCCAAGGACAGCCAAAGCTGGCTGTGGGGCAGTCCTTCAGCAGTATGTTTCCCTCAGTGTTGCTCTGATGATGATCAGAAAAGAGCTCCGTATTACCATTGCCAAAGTGCACCAACCAGAATTTGATCACTGCCACTGCTGCAAGTATCACCAAAAATCTTACATTTGCACTGAGGATGCAGCCCTGCCAAGGCTGCAGTTGCCTGCCTACCCCGAGAGGATTGCAGCACAGGCTTTCTGAAAGGATGATGTCTTCTTTCAAGCCCAGTGGTGGTAGGGGAGACAAGTTTTACCACGATAACTCATGGCCGAGCACATTTTCCTGTCTTCACTAAGGGTTTACACCAGTGCTGCTACCTTGGAAGCCTGCCATCAATAAGGAGGTCAAACCCCTTAGTCTGGGAAAAGCCTCTCTGTTGTTTTCTGTCTCATGAGCAGTTCTGCAGTAACTATATATTTTTTTTGGAGAGCAGGGTGTTAGAAAACAATTGATACGAATAAAGAGCTCTCCTTCACCACTGAAAGTAAACTGTGTGCTTAATAAGATGCAATAATTTGGTCTCTGTGGGCCAGAAAACAATAGCCTCACTGTTGCACTGATACCTTGCAAGTTATGTCCTCATGTCACCCAAAGCAAACTGTAATGGGACTGCTCCACAGCTCAGATTCCCTTTAAACCTCTTAGCTAACCTCTTTTACCTCTTCAGGTTTCCCTCTTTAGCACAGACATGAATCAGCTGCTTCAGGAAACCTCAATTCCTCAAAAAAAAAAAAATGAAGGTGTATTTTATGAAGCTGTACTCAAGTCCCCTGTGCTTCTTACAAATATTCCTGACTTTTATTCTTTACGCCGGGAGTTGGGACTGCATAACGAAGCAAATAATATCTACAACTGTGACTGACTTTAAAGGGAGCAACAGCAAGCAGAGCTTTGTCCTCTCTCTCTGAGCAGGATGAGAATCTACTAATTACTTTATTACAGTGTGGGTAGAAAAAGGAGGGAACTTCAAATCGGCACAGCATTCAACACAGTACTTCATTTATAGTGAAGAATTAAAAAAATCCCCAAACCTAGAATAAATCTCCCTCCACATTTTCTCATTTTCTTTACCCTAGGTTTGAGGTTACTTACACAAAGGCACAATATTAAAGATTTCATACACATCTCAAATGCCTTAGGCCATAAGCCCACCTTTAGCTGTCTAGCACTGAGAAGAAACATTTCCTAGAGGCAAGCTACTACGTAATGCTCAGGACGATGTTTCTCACATCCTCCTTCTTTGATCTGTCAAATAAAAGCCACTGAAAGAAAAAAATGCTAAACACTGTATTAGTTTATTTTCCTGCCACAATTCTATGGTTATTTGCTCTCATTTTCATGGATCTTTTTATCATCACAAACAGTCACTGGAAGCGGACAAACAAACCACGTAAGGCACAACAAAATATTCAACACATGCTCACCTTCAAAGCAATAGCAACAGAACACCTGAAACCAGAGTCTTTTCCCAGGTACGCTATGTTATGCCACTGAGGTCAAATGGGTTTTAGCAGTTAAATTTGCCCCCTTGATACTCAAAGGCACAGAGGTTATTCTATCACTGAAAAACTTACCACCACCACTGTACAACATCAATGACTAGAGATTTGCAAAGTAATGATGAATACCATTCAGGCATCAGAGAGAGAACAAAAAAGGGAGATTCCACCACGGGAAAGCCCTCCCATGAGGAACATCCTCAGGGGCTTCACTCCACCGTGAGCACAAGGCGCTCTTACCTGTGTGAGTGAGCAGGTGCCGCTGCAGGGAATGTGCCCACGGAAAGACTTGAGGACAGTAAGGACAGGGGATACTTTGCAGGCCATCTGCGTAAGCGTTCCTCTTCCCTCTCAGCAGCTTATCTTCAGCAGTTTCCTTCTCATCCTCACTTGTTCCATTTCTGCCGCTTTCTTCCTTGAAATTGTCAGTGGACTGCAGAAACGGGCTAAATTTATTAGTGTCTGTGGTAGCCAGCATCTTCTCTATGCTGGCAAACTCCCCACTTGACTCCAGATCTATGCCACTACTAAGCTTAGGCTTATTTTTCGTTCCTTTCTTTCTACCTCTTTTCTTAGTCAACCCAGCATCGGCAATGGGAGACTGCTCTGGATCGCACGCCTGAGTCAGGTCACTGGGCAGGCTCGAGTCTCTCTGAACGGCGGTCACAACTGTCACTTTTGCTTTGGTGTTCCCTGATTTGTCACACCCAGTGGAGCTGTTCACTGCCCTGGGACTGGTGTCTGCAGCCTCCGTTTTCAGCAAAGCCGGAGCAGAAGACACAGATGAAATGATCTGTGCAATGGAAGCCAATGGTGGCAGCTCTTTAGTTACTGGAGGCTTTGGCAAGAGAGGTGGCGGTGGTGGTTTAGGCCTCAAGGGTCTCAGCAAGGCAGAATTGCCAAGGAGAGCCGGGGAAATGATTGGGACAGTCAAATGCAATGAACCTTTCAGTGGCTGGGGATGTCTAACAGCCCTGGTTTTCTCCGAGTTCCCATTGGCACCAAAAACCAAAGGACACTGCAGACAGTTATAGGCTTTATCACTGTCCCCAGAAGCAGCCAACTCTTGATTTCTGGCTTCACACGGGACATCATCTTTATCCTTCTTCAGGACTTTGGGGATGGACAGGTCGATAGGCTCCATGGAACAGTCATAGAGGGACAGGGGAGAAGAGCCAAACACGTTCTCCTGCTTCACATGCACGGCACTCAGGTTTTTGCTCTTCTGAGAGAAATCCAGCGGCTCGTCAAAATCCATCGGGAAGTTGCCTGCAGGTTCAAGTTTGATGGGGACGTGAGACGATGTGCCAAGCAAGAAGCCGTTCTGTGGCTCCAGGAAAGGCGTCATGGGCTTCCGGTCCATGTAAGTGCCGTCCTCCAGTAAAGGAGGGTCTGTCTGGCTTTCCTGGGCACTGCAGTCCACCGCTAAGATGTAATTCTCAATCTCCCTTTCTTGCACGTGCAAGTGCTGCTTGAGGATATGGTGAATGCAGTTTCTCTTGGCTGAAAAGGCTGTGCCACACTCCTTGCACTCAAATGGCTTCTTCTTCTGGCAGCCGCTGTGCGTCCTCATGTGAATGCGAAGGGCCCGGTAATGCTTCAAGTCCTCACCACAGAGCTTGCACACAGTGTCTGGGGAGCAGAAGGCATCCACCATCTCTGCAGCGTTGCTGGTGACATATTCGATGTTCTTCTCTATATCCTTCCTGGTCACTTTGAGGTGCTTCTTCCGCAGGTGCCTCTCACAATTGGCTTTCACAGTGAACGGGTAGTGGCAGATTTTACAGATGTAAGGCCTCTCCCCACTGTGCGTCCGCAGGTGCCGAATCAGTGCTGCCTTGTCAGCTGCGATGTAGTCACAGATGTTGCACTGGTATGGGGAAATACCCAAGTGAGAACGGATGTGAGCTCTCAGGACACCAGAGAAGGCAAACACCTGGTCACAGAAACGGCAGGGGTACAAAACTTTCCTCATGGCTGGGGATTTCTTGTTCGCTGCCCCTGCGATGATGGCTTTGAGGTCTCCTTCTGTGACCTCCTGCTTGATCTTGGCTCCCATACTTAGAGGCAGGAGAGCTTCGATGATGCTGTCCTGCTCCAGCTGTGTCTTCATCTCGTGCTGAGTTAAAGGCTCTACTTTGGGTTGGAGGAGCAACTGCGAGGAAGGACTCGATTTGGCTCCTGGCTGGGGGAGGTGAGAGTTGGAGGAGGACTCCACCGAGTTCTTGATCAGCCTCAGAGGGGGAGGTGGGAGGCTTGGGCTGATGCAGCCAGGGGAGGCTTGCTGGGCACTGATAAGAGGAGGAGGTGTAGAGGTTGCGACAACTGTTCGGGGCGTTACCAAAGGCTTTGGCTTCAGTGGCGGCATATGCTTGAAAATGGACTGCACGGGGACAGAAGGTGCCTTAGAAAGTGGAGGAAGACTGATTTGAGGAGGAGCAGAAGAAGCCATCTTCAAGATCTGCTGAATGTCTGCCAGCTCAATGGCAGACTCATTGGAGATGGGTTTTACCACAATACTGCTGTCAGGCTGGATGATAAAACCCTTCTGGAAAGGCTGCAGCGAGAGGAGCTTTATGTTTTCTTTTGTAGGGGGAAGGACTGAAAATGACCCTCCCATAGAGGCAGCTTCCAGAGGAGCGAGGCTGAGCAGACCGGTGCTGCCGGGTTCCTGAGGTAGGTTACTCTTCAGTGCTCTGAGCCGCATTTCTTGGACCTCGTCTTGCGCATTGTCCTCCTGCCTGACAGGCTTGATGTCTTTGGTGTACTGTAGGCCCAAGGATGCCATGAAGGCTTTCTGGTCTGGGTTCTCGCCGGGAGGGGTCAAGGACTGTGGCTTGTGCTTGTCTTTTCCCTGATCCACCACGTGAGTTTCTGTGTGCAGTTTGAGCGCCGAGAGCATGGGGAAAGCCTTGTTACACGTCTCACAAATAAATCGATGGAAGTCACTGATGCACCTTCGCAAATTTGTTTCACACCAGACCTGTAAGACATGCAAAAACATTTAGAGGAGACACTTCAAACCAGAAAGGCATCCCATGCTGCTGCAAAACAAAACCAGTTCACTCTCTCTTCCACTGCTCAAGTTAAGGAGTTTAGCACAGCCACCACCTGCCTGGCATGGAGATATTCCTGCTCCGTGGCCTATAGTCACCTAAATGGTGTATCTGATTTAGGGGCTGACTCTCCAAAAGTTCCCTTCTATAAAGGCAAACTCCTTCAGAGGGCTACTCAGACTCTCAAATACTTTTCCATCCTGAATTTTTCTTCCAGAAACCTCTCAACTTCACTGACAGGACAGGAGCTTCAGCAGACTACACAGCAAACTTCAGCAAGATGGGCAGTAAGATTACCTCCTTTAGTGTTACTACTACAAAGAAACGAGGAGAAGAGGAGGAAAACCAAAGCAAAACAACAGAAGGCAAAACAACATAAACCAACCAAAATAATATCCCCCCAAACCAAATCAATGAAACACAAAGCCCAAAGTGGAAAGGCTTTTGGTTACTGAAGTCTGATTACATTTATCCTCCTAAGAAAAATACTACGCTCACAAATGGATTTTATACCTGTCCCTGAAAACCATCATGAATCCAAATGCTGTATTTAAGTGCTACCCAGGTAGTTCACACGTTGCAAAAGATCCACATCAAAGAAAAGCACAAGTGATCAGTTAAATAGAGGGCTGGCAAGACCTTTATATACCCTACATGCTTTGTTCAGGCCTCACAGTGCAAGCAAAATTATTACAAAAGGAAAGTCTCAACATTTAAATCCCTTATTAACTTTAAATGCTTGCCATTAATTACAAAAGAAATAAAACTAAGTTGTTTAAAAAGTTCTCTCTTCTTCTCCTGATTTTGTAACTTTTACACCAAAATTCTAGTTACTAGAGTTACAGAATGATCTACATGCTCCCCTGGACCAGCAGCAAATTACAGGTCTACCACCTTGCAGCCAGAAGAGCTGGAAATCAATGCTTTAATCCAAGCAGAACAAGCATGGTGCTGCTGGATTGTGCTGTTTATTTATTTACCTTCTTTAAAAAAAAATAGATAAGCAGCTTCATCCAGACTCAAACTAACTAAGGCAGGCAAGGTTTGAGAGAGGGCAGTTCAATAACATCCAACAGAAAGCTTTATGGCTCTCAGAAAGATATTTACAGACTTCCTGCCTTTCTCCAGCCACTGTCCCTCGAAGGTGCAAAATCTTCAGACCTCGCATAAGGAACATAGTGGAAAGGTGCCTGGGAGTGTTTTGTGAAGAAATCACTGAAGATGTCACTGTTTAGTAAGTAAGGTGGCTTCCCAGAGATTTTTGCGATAAAATCTTTCCACAACTACATCCTTGTTACAGTAAATTAAAATAATGTTTTTCTTACCACGTGTCCTCCCTAGTTATTTCAGATGTGGAATGGTTTTGGGAAAGTGAGAACTAATGGGCAGGCTGGAAGGGGCAAGGATCTAATATCACCAAAATTTTCCTTTAAAATATTTTGACAGATTTTTCACCAGTAAGTTATCCACTGGAATACTGACAAAAACCAGCCCAAATATTCTTTAGATGAAACAGAGAAGGCAGAAAGTGTTTGAAGCCCACACAGACAGCGGTAATGTGATATCCACAAAATATTCTACATCCAGTCTCTGCCTCATCAAGGACAAGTCTTTCAACAAATTCAGAAGATATGCAGTGTATCGGGTGGTACCTTCAGCTATGAAGAACACAGAGTACCTGAGAAATGCGGGGGAACTTCCTGCAGGAGAAGTCGGTGAATCCCAAGTCGTGGAAGCCTGCCGGAATCGAAGGGTTGTTCTGAATGAAAGGCTTTCCCATAGGATCTCTGGGAAGCTGCTTGTGGATAACTGCATTATGGCGCAGTACACCCCGATGAGTACGGAAGGTAATACAACAGATGTCACACCTGGAAAGGAAAGAAATAACACAGAAATGACTTACTGACTGCCGCAAGCCTAAGGACTAGCATTCTTCTTGCATTAGGACAGCCTCCTTCCTCTTGGCCTCCGATACCAAGAACCTGCTAAATGCAAACCAAAGCCACAATGTGTCAAAAACCTATCACCACAGAAAGGCCATTTCAATCACAGTCACTTTCTACCAGTTTCTGGCTATTAAGTTCACTGGGAGTTTAACGAATATAGCACACGACAACTGAGCGTCCCACGTGGGCAGACAGCAAAGTGGCAGCTGAAACCACAGCCTTCTGACAACCTTCCCATTGTCCAGCATAAAATATTTCGATGGTTTTACACCAATTTATCATTACTAAAAGGTACTATTAAAATAAAAGAAATTAAAAAAAAATCAGTGATAAGGAGAGGTTAAATAAGACCTAAGTAGCAAGCAGCTACAAATGTGTAAATAGCACCTTTTAAAACTATTGCTTAAAACGTACTCCACATCACTCAAACACCTGTGCATGAATTTTCTCTGCAGTGCCCTTCCATAAACTTTCGCTGATTTTTCTCAAAGCTGTTATGAGAAATAAACTGTTTTAAAAGGAAAACTAGTGCTCCTTGAAGAGGTCGAGGGTCAGAGGAGGAAGAACCTGAACCAGGTTCAACACTTCTGACACCCCCTTCACAGCCAGTGTGCCCCAAAGGAAAATGCAGAAGCAACATCTTTTGCTACCCTCACTTTATTGCTATTGATTGTTTTTCTTAAGTTCTGAAATGCCAAATTCAGAAAAACAAGTTTCCCACATAAAGCAGACTTGCATTAAATAACTGAAGGTATTGGAAATGCAGCTATGCTGCAGGCAGGAAGGACTACACAGCAACATTTGGCCAAGATGTCAACAAACAAGACTGTTAGCTTTCAAATAATCAGGATGTGAGCTCTGCAGCACGACTGTGTGGGTCACATCCACTCTGCATTCAACAAGTGACATGCAGTTTTGCTCAACGTGGTTCCTTGTGGTTACAGCTCCAGCTTGCAACCAAAGCAGGAGTTTCACAGAAATAAACATCAGCGAATGTGAAGCAGTCAAGATTTTGTCAGTGAGAATATCACGTGCTCTAGGAGTTTTTCACGTGTCTCCCCCTGCCTTAGTTCTCCCCATACTGTCTTCACCCTCCACAACAAGGAAAAGGACATGTGCCTACTCATTAAAAAAACATCCTGCAATTAGAAATTACTTCTGACAAATTCCTGAAACCACTCCCTCCCTGTCCCTAACAAACTCCCATTGTTGTTCTTTTTATCACTACATAAACTTTCACAGACCTTTTTTATTCCCTGAAAATGAAGAGATAACCAAGTCACTCACAAAGCCATTGGACTCAGAGTCTCTGAGTGGTGAAAGATGCAAGTGTGAAGTATTTGTAACACGGCCTTTGTTATCACGGTACCCAGAAGGCTGGGACATAAATATTACGTGCTGGAGGTTTCATCTGTTACATCTCTCCTGACAATTCACTTGCGTTCTACCTTTATAATTCTTGCCAGCATAGGTCCTGCATTCCATTAAATACCAAACCTATGCCATTTACAAAGCAAATGTTTACTTAAAGAGGTCTCCTAAACATGACAACAATCTCTGGTGGTGGTGGGGGAATGCCAACACGTAGCACTCCTCCAGTATCAGGATCTACAGCTTTCCTCCAGCTCTCTTGGCAGCACCTACTCCATGATGCAAAGCTTTCATCTTCAGTGAAAACAAAAACACACAACCACCAAAACTGCTGGGGGAAGGAGAGCATTAAAGGGTTAGAGTAGTCACCTGAAGAACTTGCAGACTACTGAAATAAATCCTTTTTAAGAGGTGATGAGAAGGTCTTGCATGAAAGCAAGCGGTGCTTCTGGCACGCTCTTCCCGGTACGTCAGCATACAGATGACGAGGGGTTGCAAGCAATGCTCCTGCACCACTGGAAGCACTGCCTGCAGTCTGTGGGGCCTGCTGTTGTGCAGAGGGATCCAGACCCTCTCCCCGGGGCATCTTGAGTCAGCTCTGGGGTCCCTGATGTATCTGGCTTCCTCCAAACCAGCAACGCAATGCAGTGGCTGTATACCATCATGTGTGAGAGGGCAGGCACAGTCACCACTGATGCGACCGCAGAGCTAGTGGGAGAGCTGGCGCCTGCCATGGTACCCCCGGGATTTGGGCTCAGCAGGAGCCAGCACTCCTGGGCAAGCAGCCAGCCTCCACACACACCGGGAAGGTGCACCTTGTCCATCTTATGCTCTCTCACCTCTGTTGGCTGTGCGACACGCTCATTTTAAGCACTGGTTTATTTAGGGCTCCCATCAAAAGCTGCACCTGAGAGTAAATCTTTCAGAGCAGACACACGTGTGAAAGTCCTTCGCGGTACACCTGTATCAACTACTATGCCTCAGGACAGTAAAAATCTGCAATTTAAAAATGGTGTTTTCCATGCAAAGGCAACTGCCTCCCTAAAACAAAAGTAATACATCTTGAAAAAGGAGTATGTATTTTCTCTCTTTTATAATGCATAGAATTAAACACCCCTCTGTATTTTACTCTTTCCTCCTTAGTCTTTTATTTTCCTTGCTATGGGTGAAGAAGCAGCAAGCAAAAAGAGAAGTTGAGAAAAGGATTATGCTCCTTTTCCATTCTGTCAAAAAGAAGTTCCTGGCTGAAAATTGACACCTGTCACATCAAGATAGGTACTTCAGGGCAAATAAACACCATGCCCTGGCCCAGTACCTTTCCCTGGTGTCACAGTTTGCAGGATCACTCAGGAGCTGGACCCATGGGTGCTCTCCCTTCCTCCACAGTCCAAGCACACCTGTAGAGCTGGCCGCAGACTGGAGAGCTAAAACAAAAACACCCCAAGAAAAGCCTTCCCTGGGAGATGTGGAGCAGCCTCTGCAGGGCAGGCTCCCCACTGGGCTCCAGCCCACGCCAAGGACGAGGGAGGTCATTGCAATGTCGCTCCTGATGCCGAGGGGTGCCACTGTGCTGCCGGCTCATGAGGGCTCTCAGGCTCCGCAGACCTCACTTGGGCTTGTCAGTCTCCACTACAGATGCAAGCTATTTAAAATACATGGCCCGTCCGCCCGAGTGTGCACACTATGGTCTTTTTTACTCATGTGTGGTTCTTTTTAAATTCCCTTCCCACATCCCAAGTAGGAAGGGAGTCCAAGTTTCTCTCAAATGACATGAAATGAACTTTGAATACAATTAGCCCTGCAGTTGTAGATACGGACATGTACCACTTCCAAGGAAAACTCACAGGTACTGAGCTTCAAAACCAAACTAGTTAAGGCAAGCATCACGCTGCACTGACTAAGACTTGTGTTAATTTAAAAAGCTGCCATGCCTAACAATGCATTAACTGGAAGCATTATTTTTTTAATGAAGTCTAACCATGAATTTGTCTGTTTTGCCATCAGTACTATTTTCTGTCTTTAGGTAGGTGTCAGTGCCTATAGTATTTTAAAATCTAAAAGTACAGTCTAAGAAGGACAAGAGAAAGGAATCCTAGGTGGCAGAAACATTTTTTCATCTCGCTTAAATTGCTTTTAAAAAAGTTACCTAAATGAGGAAAATCTGAAAAGTCCAGCATATCAAACAAAGCATCTGAAACATATGGTAATACTTCACCCAAGATGAACCTTCAAAACAAAACAAAAGAAAACACCAAAAAAACCCCCCCTCTCCTTAACAATTTCACAAGTCTGCCCATATGTAGTGCCAAGTCAAACACGGATGGTATGGCTGCAGAGAACAGAGATGGGAACTGGTTCTGAGGCTGTCAGCAGAACAGGCAGAGCAATGGCTCAACACCTGAGCAGAGATAAAAGCACTCTACTTGCAAGGTAAGTTTCCAGATGCAGCAAATAAAAGCCGCTGTGTTATCATGCGATTGCTAGTCTTGGCCACAGTTTTCCATTTTTCTATAAATACGATTACACAGCAGAGAGAAGAAAGCCGGTCACTTCCAAGCACAGAGACTCAATTATAAGTAAAAAAAGGAAAAAATGCAGCTAAGACCTCTTTAAAATGAGCCTCATTCTTGACTGTCTTTATGCTTTGGAGTCGCTCATACCAGTACAATGCAAACACAGTACCAGGGCTTTGGGCTGCTGGCAGAGGTGTACGAAGCAAGTGGGTGAGAAAACAGAACTGCTAAAACACGAAAGCAGAACTGAAATACAACTGTGCGAGGACAGTGCAACGACCAGGCTGACCTTCGTGCTCAGGCCACGTATCACACCAGGCGAGTCTGTTTAATTATTACTACACCAGTGCACCTTTTTTTTTTGTTTTGTTTAAATGCAGACAAGGTCTCCATGTGAAAACACACCATTAAAAAGCTTTCTACTAAAATACATTAGTATTCTTGAAATCTGTAATGCTAACTAGGATATAAAAGCACTTTAACAGGCTTTAAGAAATAGTCAGTGCTTTGTGCAGCTTGTTCAAGAGGCAAGCCGGGATTTGCCACACTTACGACAAGCAGCACCTATGCAAGAAAAGTTTACACAAGTGACGCCTGTTGCCTTGCATTACACTCTCCTCTGAGCCAATTCCAATTTGTCAGCAATGGAAATAGTTTCTTTCCTTTAAGAAAAGGAAATACATTTCATAAAGGTAAATCACAGCCAAATTTTGAGCAAAATTAATCAGTCCTGATTTTGGTTAAGGGTAATGCAGTCAAACATTCAATCCTAAATTTTGTATTTCAGTAATCAAGATGCAAATGCCAAATATTTATATCCATCATTCTGTCACCAAGAAATTAAACAAACATTATGCTCTGCATTACCTGAGAGTGGCGGTGGGAAAAGGAAAGTGACATTTAGCATTCTTCTACTCATACTTCTAAAACCACACAAGGGTGGACCAAAACCTGACGTTCTCACCCATGCAGCTCACTAGCACTACGTTGCCCATGTTGTGGACATCAACAAATAAAAGCAGCTTTCATTTCCAGGCCTTATCTAAAGCAAAAGGCTTTGTACCATTTTGCTCTTTTCCTGCCTGTGCTTTTTAGCAACTGCTGCAAACAGAAGCAAAGAAAACAAAACAAGAATGAAACATATCCTGAGACAGAAGTCATTAATACAAAGTTATGTTATTAAGTCATCTGACTTCTCCCAGAGAAATTCCCAATACATATCGTAAATAAATTACCACCCTTGTCATTATTCTTTCTGTCTCACATTATTTGCAGAATTAATGCAGTTCTTTAGAAGCAAGGAAAAATCCTATGCTGACCTAAAGATAATGCAAGAAGAGAAAGATGGGCAATTCCCTGCCACTGACTCATGTCCACACCAGAGACAGGAGCAGGCTCCCAGTCTCCACACTGGCAATGTGCACTGCAGAGGTCCACAAGGAGGGGGAGATGGAGAAAGGACGGTTTCAAACATAAGGGCTTTCACTACCTATGAAAGAAAAACTAGCAGGTTACACACATGCTCCCCTTCAGGAAAGGATTTCTTTGCTTCTCTCTCTCACTTCTTTTGGGGCAAGGGGAAGGGAGGGAGATGAGAAAGCAAATTGGTTTCTGCTCCTGTGCAACCCCACCCAGGTCCAGATACTCATCTCCTTTTGGAAGAAAAACCCTTCCTGGCCTCCACACCCAGGGCTCTGGGAAATAACATCCAACAGCCGCACTAATCTCTCCCACTTGCTGCAGATGAGTGACGGAAAAGCAGCAGTGCTGCAAACGCCACTCCTGCCTCCCCCCCGGGGATTCCTGTGGGTCCTCCTGCTGTCCTGCCTCCTTCCCCCGCAGCACCAGTCAGTGTGTCTGACCCCAAAGGACCTGCTGTTCTCCCATCTCCACCTCGCCCAATGCTACGGGTGAGTGCAGGAACCTCGAGCAGCACAGGGAGCCAACTCCCTGCCAGGCATGACGGGCTGGAGGGGCTCCCCTCCCCTTTCCCAGTGCATACGGGGACACGGACACAGCTCACCAGAAATTCAGTGCATGCTGCTTCACCTCCTCAGCAAAGGAGGGACTTTTGTGTTAAGTTTTCCTCCATCCCATCTCCCCACTGGCTGCCTGACTTCGTTACCAAAGTGTCCCATCCCTCCCTTTAATCTTCCCTCAAAGAAGCCACCCTTGGGTGCAGCAGAGACCGAAGCCACTGTGCCAGCTCTTCTATTAATAGAGGGATGCACAATGCTGTGCGCATTCCTACAGCTGCGCTGTGGTCCTGGTGAGAAAAGTGCCGAGTAGGAGCCAGGGCAGACCTGATATAAACCAGGGTGATGTGCTTCAGAAACCTGTCGGCATACTGCGGAGCCAGGGTCTCTACTGGCACATCGAGACTCCCATCGTCAAGGGAAGTTCACCGCTATGAGGTCTAATAAAAAGGCATGAGCCATCCTGTGCCAGCTTTTAACTCTCTTTGCATGAAAGCAAAGAAAAATTAGGGAAAAAAAAATTACACTTGTACCAGCAACACCTCAACATTGCCAGATTTAAGTACCGCTGCCCACTGGAACAGTAGCTTACTCTACCATTTACTTAACAGAATTAACATGCAACTAAGAACAAATAAGGGCAAAATGGGAGATGGCTTGCAGACACTTGCAAAAAGAAAACAGTTCATTTTCTCATAATGACCTTTTTACTTAACAAAGGTCAAAGTTTTAAAAACCATAAGTGTCAAGAAATTGGCTGGACAGAATCACAGAGCAAGAGCTGAAGATCAACATAAATAAGAGGTTTAGTAATTAGGGCAAGCATACCTAGGGTAAAAAAAACAAACATGACCAGTACAGTCCTCTACAGCTACCAAAATGGCAAGTTGCGAAGCATCCAGAATAAAAGTCATTATCTGTGCACAGAGACTTAAGTGGAGCTTCTGGTATTCTGTTGGGGAAAGAAAAGGAAAGTTCTTCCTGCCTTCTAACACAGCTTTGAACAAAGGAAATCAAGTACTTGCACGGTTTTAAAATTAATGGCAAGAGTTAAAATTAAAAAAATCTATGCATCTACCATGTTAAAAAAGCAATGCCACTTTTCACAAGTAACATAAGAAACACATCCACAGGCGCTTATCTATGCTATAACCATCCACTGATGACAACAGGGCTCACAAATAGGTGCAGCTGAAGCCGCACTGAATACCCTTGCCCTTATCTACATTCACAAGGAAGTTATGCTCGGCACGCAGACGTGACTGCTAACACAGTGAGCAGCAGCCAGCACTTTGAGAGCCTACGTATAAACAAACCCTGGCCATCAGGATCATGCAGGCATGCTAATAACCTATTTTGGCTCAGCCTTCTTTCCCTCCTGTATTCCCTTTTACAAGAAGCTTTCCTCTACAGCCAGCTTTGCATTTTAGCTACTTTCTATTCTTGCAGATGGGCTAGGATATCCAACACCATGTGACACACCACACAGTTTCACATGAGAGCACCAATCCCTGTGTCCATTCACTCTCTGGTATTTTTACCCGGCTGCTCTGGATTCCCAGTCTCCTCGCACAATGAGCTCCCTGATGTGAGCTGACCGCTTCTAGGCCAGCGCTGGTCTCGTGCTGCTCTTCAGATGTTTCCCATCTCTCTCTTCTGAACAGAAACTTCAGAAAGCACTTAAAATGCAGTTCTGGTCTGCATTTGCAAGCCAGCATACAGACAGATGCTCAACCCACTGATTTTACTTCTCCATTTGCCATGTAAAAGGATGCATTTACCAGCTTGCTTGCATACCTTCTCTTCTGCCCTATCAACATTGAGAGTTGCATTGTACCACTGCACATTTGTGATCCTAGCGTCTACCAGAGCCAGATTTCATTGTAAACTGAATCGGCAACACTACAGAACTGACCCTTGTGCATCTCCAACCTTTGCTGTAAGAAGTCCTGCAGCAGTGGCTCTGTTAGTACTCAGTAACTCTAGCAGCAGCTCCTACCTAAACTATTCTTGCTGGTTTGGTCTCAAACAACGAGTAAGAAAGGAACTATTGGTGCCAAAGTATAGTGTGCCAAAGTATAGCGTGCCAAAACCAAAGGTCAAGAAGATCTATGAACATGTCTATGCTGGAGTGCTCTCCATCTCTCTCTCGCAACACTCAACAATTGTGTAGAAAACAACGACGTCAGAATTATCCAGCTGCATTAAAAGCGCACAACATTTCGTATTTTGAAGTGCTAACAAGGAATGAGGCTTATCTACGTGCACACCAACAGTTGTGACAGAGATGGAAAGGTAGTATGAAATTCCACGATGCTGCATGAAGACTACTCGCCATTCGTGCTTCAAGCTGCTTCCAGTAACAGCAGCATCAGCTACTACAAAAAAAAAACCATCCTCGCCCCACCATGAACCCCTAGTTTTGTCTCACAAGTACTATAAATTGCAAACCACACTTAGTTTTCAAACACATTTACTCTTGTAAGTTTGCAATGTCACTAACACCCTCTTCCCACAAAAGGCTGGCCACGTGTAGAAAGCAACGCGCTTCACAAAAATGAAGTCAGCAAGATTATACCCTACTATATAAGGAGAGAAAAGATAAAAAGTTAATTCCTAAAACTGCTTAAGTAGGCAATGGCAAAAACAGGAATGAAACTTAAGGGGCTTTTTCTGGTGTTTTTTTTTTTTTCTTTTATATCCTGTACAATGTGACCCAGTCATGTTGCTACTCTGTACACAACTTAGTCTTGTATTGGTCTTTTTTACTAATGGCTGATATCTCCATACAGTTTAAATTTATATTAATTAATTTTCTTGACTATTTTATCTCCTCAAAGCCAATGTGCAGAACTGCCCTGAAGAATACTAATTGGGCAATAAACATGTAATATTCTAAATAGCTAGAATAATTTTGACTCAAAATTCCCTTTCTTTTGTCTTGACTTTAAAGAGGCTGCTCACACGCACTGGCTAAAATTATTTAAGAGTGGGACATAGGTCCAGGTGCCTTGCAGCATGTCTACACCTGGCACCATGCACTGAAGAGAGGAGATGTGCTGGCAAAGGAGGAAACCTGGTAACCAGCCCGACTGAATCGCAAGCTGCACATCACATCCTGTGAAACAATTCACCCTCAGAGTCCAGGAGACCATTACTGGGGCATTTAAGCTGTCCACTCTTTCTGAGTGAAGCCAGGTAACACCAAGACACAATGACAGCATTTTCCACTCAGGAGAGTTTTCAGAAACAAGAGCTCACAGTGGTTACCCTGGCAAAGCTGGGGGTAGATGGCCACAGACACCAATGGCCAGGGTGTCCTGACACTTTCCATTCCAGGACGTGACCTCTTCTGTTGCTACGCCTGGTACCGATCTAAGTGTTCAAAACAACAGCTTTCCACGGTGGTGCTGAACCTCTAGCCATTCGACTTTACAAGTTTCAGCAAAACTTGGGTAGGCTGTTTTGAAGAACAAGGTAGACTGTGAATAGCTCTTGGTTTTCTTTGTTTGGAAGTTCTACAGAAGCACATTACCCTTGGGCAAGAGAACTGCTTTTGCAAGAGAACTGCTTTTGCTGTCCTCGTGAAAATATGCCTGGGATTTGGCAAGTTACAAAGCTTAATATATTATATCACTGTTTGGACATGCCCTCTAAAAGGTCAAAAAACTTAATCTACCCTGAATCCATTCATGGCAACAGGCATCTACTGGTTCTGGTCACCAGGTCAGCTCAGTGACAGGCAGACTGCATCTTTCACACTCTGCAACGTCTGTTTCTTGTCTTCTGTAACAAGCTAGCAAAACCAAATCCTGTAACTGAGGGCAACGCCACACTGAACCAAGTGTGATCAGAAAGTCCCCATGACACTCATTAAGATCCAGGCTTTTACCATGTTCAAACTGCACAACTATCCTTGCTGAGAAGTGATGTAGAAACACGTCTCTAAGAAAGGAGGTATCTGCAACACTATCACCATGTCCCTCCTCCTCTCCTCAGGAGGACACATGGGCATGAGAGGCAGCACAAATATCTTCTTGCTCCTGTGAGGAAGGAAAAATTGAAAACCCTTTAGCTGTTGGTGCAGAGAACTACAAGAAGCCCCCTGGAGGAGGAGGAGGAGGAGAAGAAATACAAAGGGTATACTCTTGGTACAGTGAAACTCAGAGGAATTTTATAGCGTATGTACTTTTTTTAAAAGCCACACATTTTACTTCCAGCCTGTTCCACTGTACTTGCCAAAGGGAAGAGCAGAAACCTCACACAGCGCCTCAAGGTTTCTCCCCAGGAAATCCTCACGTCTTCTTTGCTTGTACTGCTGATGTTGCTCAGAGCTGTCTGTCAGGCAACCTTTACAAGCACATTACCATGTTTGACAGCAACCCTCCGCCACAAAAGTTTCCAGAGAAGTTATTCAGCTTCGTGAGGTTTCTCATTTTCCTTACTGGCTGCACAGCGCTTCAGTGCTCTGCTAATTATATCAACACTCGGATACAAACTCACCAAAATAGACAGTGTCCTGAGGCCCCAGCTGCAGGGAAATGGACGTCTCCTTTAAATAATCCAGGTAGAGAGGCAAAGGGGCTCAGAAAGCACCCCTGGGCCACCTCCCACCGCTAATGGGGACTGCAGACAACCTTGCCGGGACCAGCTCATGTCACTAATTAGGGTGCAGGTCCCATGGCTTCAAAGGGACAGAGACTGAGCAGGGAGGTAATGCCACGAAGGAGATGCAGCGCCACAGCCCATTGTCAGCCGGACAAAGAGCCCTATTATTGCTCCCAAGAGCAGGGTAGTTCAAACCCTAATTAGGAGACAAAGATGCTCGATTTAGGATTTTACATAATCAAGAGATACTCTCCCGAGCAGGAGCCCCTCTCACACAATCAGTGGATTAAGTATTGTTTATTCTGCTGCAAGTAAACAATGAGGTGCTCCCCGCTCAGGCCTTTACATGAAAATGCGGCACTAGGGCAGACAATGCGGGGTGTCTTTTCATCTGACTTTGAACAGCTCACCCTGTGATTTCAAGTTGTTCATTTGACAGTATCTGGAAGGGTAATGGCCCACCCTGTAAATTAGCTGCTCACAGGCTGAGCCGGAGGCTGCCAGCCAGCCTTACCTTTTCTGCTACTTAGCAGAGGGGGGCCTGGACAGACAGACGCTGTGTTTACACAACAGCACTACAATGGCAGGATTAAAGGACCACAAGGAAGCCAGGCAGAAGCTCCTGCACACCCCGGCAATACTGCTGCCGAGGACGCATCTCTAAAGGGAGGTTGGTTGGTACCACTGTTATTGCATCCCTCCAGAGCCGATGTCAGCAATCATTTTTACAGCAACTACTGGGGGAGCAGAATGGAGCTGGATGCTTGTTTGCCCTCTGGTTTACAAAGAAAGGCACATCTGGGCAGATTAAGCATCACCTATTTTTGGTCATGACAAAACAGTCTGTGCTGGGCTACCTAAAGCGGTAGCTGCAGCCAGACCCAGAGCATCTGGCTCTGGGATGCCCAACATCCCGTATCTGCTTCGCAGAAGTCCTAATCAAATGACTCTACTTTTACAGTATTGGCAATAAAAAGAGACTGAGGGTGTTCTGCTCCCTGCCCTTTGTTCGTAACACAGCTGCTACGCTTACTTGCTTGTTTGAACTTTAAGGAGAGTTCTTCCTCCTTGTATTCTGCAATAAGGAAACACCAGGATTTGATGAACACCTCCTCACGTTCTGCAGGTTGCTCCACTGCCATGAGCGCACCCATACAAATGTGCCTCCTGCTCTGATACTCTAGCAAAATCTCCTTTCTCCATCTCTTTCACTCAAAAAGCCATCCCTGAGCCTCACTGAGAGGAATCATTTCAGTCACGCGAACTCAGGACTGAGAATGGTGTGCCACATTCAGGTACCTTCCTGAACCCTACAAACAGTCTTGCAGAACCCTGGAAAGCGGAGGATTACAGCCCCAGCCTGCCAAGGTTTTTAACCCATTTCCTTTGGCATTAAAGAGTCACCTTAACAGGAACCCAGATTGCTCTGCTTACCAGAGGATTTTCTGCTAGGTTGGGCCAAACAGAGAGTGTCATTTGACTTGTCTAGACTAGGTGTGTTTTAAACCAGGTAGGCAGGGCAAGTTATATTGAAATAGGCTAGCTGACCAGGGAGAACCACTGCTTCCTTGTCCTGTCCTATCTCCACTGACATGTCTTAAATTGCTAAAGCAAATATTTGGCAGAAACCTCCTTATCATCATCTGGACAAGCCCATAAAGACCAGCATCACCCTTAACTCATGCCCACAGAGCTTGACAACTGTGGCTTTCATTTAGGGACATATTTTAGTCTTTGTTGTTCAACCCAATCAAGGGTAGCAAGATCCAATTCAGGAAAGTATTATTCAAAAGCAAGTCTTCTAATTCTAGAGAAAGAGTTGCAGGAAGAGGAGCAGCATGTTTGCAGAGGCAGTGTCGTTCTGCCTTGCCACAGCAGACTGCAAAGCTGCCAAGCTAGAAGGTTGTTTATCTTTCATCCATCACTCAAAGCAAGAGAATCCATCTTTCCACTTAGGTCCATGCCATATAACTTTGCAAAGAGGTCCTATCTTCATAGAAGCTTCAAAAATGAGGCTAATGCTAGGATAAGTGTAATATGACAGCTGCTTTCTCTAAGCATAAAGTGTATGGCACACTTATCTCCGACTTCCTTTCGTGGGGGTAGCAGAGCTCTTTACAAGAGAAGAACTGTTTCAGTACTGCTCTACAATAAAAATTCACTCCATTTACCTCAGAAACAGCAAACTCTATTTAATTAACTACCATTTGCTAGACCAAGTTTAAGAAGGAACTTTCCAACTCCTTTCCCCAATAATTACAGCACTTACAATGCCTTTAAAAATGCTTTTACATGTATTTACCAAGGTTTTCTAAGTAAAAAAATGGAAAATTTAATAGAATTAATCTCATTTAATAGGATGGGATGGCTCTACTCCATGCCATTCTATTAAGAAACTGTATTCAGGAGAGAGTGTTGACACTTCAAGATGTTGAATCCTGCACCCTTCTGAAAAGATCATTAGAATCCAATGTCACAAAACAAGCTTAAAACGCTGACAAGCTTCTGCAAATGGACAATCTCCTTTTCTAAAATAGCAGCTTTTCTACACGTTTCAACTACACTTGGAATATCTCTTTTATATCTTTGTGTATCTGGCTCTACATTTTTCTCTGGTAAAAAACAGGAAATAAAAAAGTATCAGGAGTCCCAGGGGCAATTACTTGAACCAAAACACACCACCAAGCACCTTCCCAAACAATTAATAACTAATTCTAACTTGTTAAGAGAAGCTGATTTAAGCCAAAATCCAAATCTTTCCCCAACCTTTTCTGTTAGGCAGAAAAGCATAACACATTTTATTGAAAGTCTGGAATCAGAAACTCATCTATCTTCACTCAGACAACAAAACCTTTATATCCAGCCGCCGCCTTCTCCCCAAGCAGAATCATCTCATCGGTTGGTACTTGAGTATTTTATCAAGTTTTGCTTCATATTTGAAGCACCTTCAGTTTAACTTGTTAAAATTCTGCAATGTTGGCATTTTATAGTTTTTATGTAACAGTGATGGGTTTGGAGAGGAGGAAGGAGTGCGTTAATTTCTTGTAAAAACATTCCCAGCTATTAACTGGCAAGATTTCCTGCATTAGCAAAAATTAATAACATTAAGCCCTACAGCACCTTGGCGACACAAGATGAGGCAGAACATTCAAAAACCTGTTCAAAATCACAAAGAGGGGCAGTTAACAGTGCAGGGGGCTGAATGGCTCCTGCTCCTCCCCAGGAGGCTCCCTCAGCCTGTCTGGTGACCAGAAACACTCTTGGGACTATTGCTTACCTCAGCGAATTATCTGGATGTGTCTCCATGTGAGACTCCAGCCCATACTTGCAAAAAAAATCTTTGAAACACACTGGACAATGATAAACTTCATCCTCAGCCTTCTTATCCCCTTCATCCTCGACAACCTTCAGAGAAAGGGGAAAAAAAAAAACCTCACTAGAGGAAACTTTACACAAGAAATCAAACATGTAATCCATCTGAAGTCGCGGGCTTCATCTGCAACTTTGCTGCAGGTAGCCAGAAATGACTCATTTCGGCAACAGGGAGAGGGTAAGCGACAGAGCCTCTGCGCGCGTGTGAGAACGTGCACGACAGAGCAGGAGGCTCAGTAGGAGACAAAGTGTGCAGCTGAGTCACAGATACATCAGTTCTAACGAGAAACTGCGATCTGAACGACTTATAAACCCCTATGTTTATATACCACTGAACTAGCATTCCTCCCCCTTCAGAAAGCCAGGAGAGCTGTCAGCCTAAATTATTTATGCCACTGCGATGTTGCCAACTAATTCAAGTGGTCCAGGGAAAGGCAAGAAACTTCTGCATGTTTTCTGTAGCCTTCTTCCAATTACAGGGAGAAAAACATGCACAGAACAAGGGATACTGAGCTAAGTGGACCTGCTCCTAGCTTGTCATTTAGAGATAGTAAGTGGAAAAGGTTAAGTTACGTTTGGCAGCCTCCATACATTTGTATAAATGACTGAAATGCACTAAATTATTTCATAAACAAAACCCTAATGGAAATGTCTAGCCTTCAAATAAATATTTTCTGGTTGCTCTTGCAACTCCAATAATGCAGGATTACACTACTGTGAAAGGGAAATGTACTACAGGAGGTATTTTTTTCCTCTAGGTCAAGACAGAAATAGACTTATGCTGTTGCTGCTTTTGAAATACACACTGTTGTTTTAAAGTTCAAATCGCTATCCTGCAAGACTACTATAAAGCTAATTGGAGAAAAAAAAAAACCGCTGCAGCAGCAAAAGAATAGTTCATCTTCTTGTCATCCGACATCAATTATCTAATATAAATCATAAGCAAAACCAAAAATTTAAACAATAAATTATTTTTAAAAATTAATTCTTTCAATCTCTTAAATTATAAATTCATTTTCAATCTGAGACAGCAGTGTTTGCTACACAGGAAAGCATGGCATATTAAAATAGAGGCAGGGCTATAACAAGACCACATTTTAACATTTTTATGCTGACTGCATGAACTCAACAGCTAACAGTTCAGGAGGTAGCCAGGAAAGTTTCTTGCTTCGTGCCCCATAAAGAACCTTTTTTGCAGGTGTCCTCTCCTCTCTGTCCATCTCAATATCGTGACTAAACTTGCGTTTCGAAGACAACCGCCTGCGCTTCAGCGGCGACGGGGGAGTTGTGCTCGGTGTGCTGTTCGGATCCTTCTCGTGAATCTTCATGTGCCTGAGCAGGAGGAGGAAGAAGACACCGTCAGCAGGCAAATCAGGGTGGAAAGTTCACACTAATGTTAATGCCAACACCACTTCTGAAGTTTGCCTTTAAAGGATACCAGCAGAGACCCATAAACCGGACCGAATTTCTGTAAAACAGCTGGGGCATGACCCAGCGCAGGCCATCTGCAGCGCCTGGGACCGTGCGGGGCTGCGGCAGGGAGCCCAGCAGCTCTCCCTCATGCCCCAGCCCACAGCACGGCTCTCGCCCTGCTACCACCTATCCCCATCAGCACTGTGCCCACTCCCCATCACCCAAGAGGCCCTGATTCTGCCTACTGCTGCACAGTGATCTACATGCCCAGTCTCCCAGTCCTATAGAGGTCTCCTAAGTAAAAGCCTGCATCTTAGCATCCATTTCTATCAGTGCAAGAAAAGATCCCCATCCATCTCCAGCTGACTCTCCTTTTACAGTTTCATACAGTACCGCAAATGGATCTGTATATGCCAACGTCAGAGCAACTCTCCTGAAATACATTTGTTTCCTGCTCATCCTTTACACACCAGTGCACCCCAATACTGAATTTCAACCGCAGCTTCTAAGTCAAGATACACCTGGTCACACTGTTAAGCTGCAGCAGGTATGGCTTGCAAAACTCCATACTGCCAAGGCACGTTCACAAACCTGCTATTTCTTGTCACAAAGACACTGGAAATGGGAGAGGGACAAAAAATGGCTCAGGAAGTCATGAGTATCTGCATACCTGACCTACTTGCCTCTCCGCTTGCTGTATTTGCAACCTGAGGAAGACATGGTTGTCTAGTTCCAGGGTACTGCTCTCGAGCTTCTTTTTCTGAGTGCTAAAAGCTCAAACTGTAATTTATTAATTTTTTTTAAATTTAGGGCCTTTAGTCTAAATTCAAATTTATAGTGAAAAAAAATCAAACTCAGGCTTCTACATGCAATGGCAAAGTTTTGCTTCTAATAGGTAGAAATAGGGGCACAGGAGAGAGTTGCCCTTGTCCATACGACTGACTTCAAAGCAGCACAAGGGAGGCAATGTTAATGGCATTTGGGCATATCCTTCAGAAGTCACACCCCCATCTCAACTCAGGACCGTGCCATTTAACTTGACTGCACATTATCATGTTCAAACATGGAGAATGTTGTAACCTAGATGAGCCTCCTATGTCCTTATAACTGCTTGAGTGTTATGCCATAAAATCAGTTTTAGTTTTGAATGCCAAGGGCACAAGGCTTCACTGGACCAAACTGACCCATGGGCAGACTCCACTGGAGCTGCTGCGAGGACTATCTCTTCACACAGTGCTTTTTTTAACATTTCCTTTCACAATCTCTGAACCTTTTTTAAAAAAGGCATCTAAATTACCAGCTCAAACTACAGAGGGGCTCCTGAGGGCGATATGCAGGAACAGCCTCAAGCCGAAAGCACAAGTACCGATGAAAGACTAAAATGGCTGTTTGGCAATTGTCTGCTTCCAATGCCTGGCAAGCCTGGGAATGCTCAGAGGACCAGGTCAACGTGGGGAAATGTGTGTCTACCCCAGCCCCCCAGTCACACACGGGTCACACAAACAGTGGACGGACAGCAGTGGCACCTGTCAGTCACACTGTGGGACAGCCAAGGAGGAGAGAGCATCTGTGTGCAGATGTGCCCAGCAGGTTGGGCACAGCACCACAGAATTTGTCTGACCTCCTTCCCTGCTGATCGTCCATCTGGGAGCAGAAGGAAGGTTGAAGCTCCAGGGGTTTGGCTCTCTTCAGGTTTGACAGGACCCAGGGAGAAGATGGAGCACTGACACAGCCTCTGGAGTTGCAGTGCACTCCCCAGCCTCAGCCCTCTGGTAGCCCCACCACCATAGGCACCAAAACTAACTGGTTTATCTGCATAAATCCAGTGCTACCTGGTCTCACAAGACCCGCGGGGAAAGATCTACAGGTATTTCACTGCCTCACTGTCTTTATTATTTTTCTTCTTTTTTTTTTTCCCCTTATGTCATCGATCTAACTTCTTGTACCAGCTAAATCAATCCCAGAGCTTCCTATGGGTGATAAATCACCAGTGTGAGGAGCAGTTGCCTTTATTCATGCAAGAATAAAGGAGAAGAAACCAGTTATTTGTTCAAAGGGTTTCTGTCCACAATGGCTGAAGATAAAACTCGGAAAGCATCTGGGAACAACAAAATGTAGTATTCAATAGCACAGGCAAAGCAAAACCTGGAAAGTAGTCTGCTTATTTTCTTTTCATTAAAGACTGCTTTCCAGTTTTGATGACTACTTGAAAGTGAGACAGAGGCTTTTGCATGTGGTTGGCTGTCCCCCCACCCCAGACACACACACACAGCCTGCATGCTTAACCTTCTGGCAGCTTGGCTGATGCAGAGCTAATATTACTTGGCCAGTTACTTTGTAGAGAGCTGGAGAGCAAAAGCAGTCACACTATACTGCATTCACCCAGAAAACAAACAAACAAAACAAAAAAACCTGCTACGCATTAAGCGTGGGACTTTCTGTTCCCATTTTCTTTTAAAGTCTCCTTTCTGCCAGTAACAAGTATGCAGAACTCCTGTTTAGTAGCTACTCATGCAAAACAGCTTCCTCAGGGCTGATTCTTTCCTCCTGCCATTCGTCCACCTGTTGAACTCTGCCTGTTTTGATGGAGCTGCTCTACTCGAGAAGGGTGTGAGGGCACATCCACAGTGAGAAACTGAGGAGACCTCCAGGTTAACGCCGCTCCAACCTGGCACCTCTGCCTGGCATGACCTAGTGCACACAAACGCCCTGGCTCCTGCGAGTCCCAAAAGCAGCCCCACTGTGTTTGTAATATCACATACGCCAGTAAGGCAGGGCTTGCTAACGTGGGTGCAGCACCACAGCGATGGGGCCTGGCTACGGCTGGTGTCAAGGTCATCGGCTGCCCCCAGCTAGCAGTTCTGCTTCCTGCAACGTGCGTGCCTTTGCCATGCCCGAAAAGCGAGAGCAGAATTGGTACCCACAGCAAGGAATGTGGTCATCCCTTCATGTTTTAGTTTTGCATATTTGAAAGGAAGCAGGCCCAGCTATTGAGCTATAAACAGGAAGATGCCTTGACTGCACCTTTGACTTATACTGCGTAGGTCAAATATCACAGCCACTGTGATAGCTCTCTGCGTGCCATCATTAAGGAAAAAGGAAAAATCCGAAACCGAAGCAGCAGGTTCCAGAGTTCTCAAGGAGAGTCGCAACCCGTCCACGTTACAGCCAGGAGGTCTGTTCCTTTGGCAGGTTAAGCAAGTTTCACTACATCAAGTCAAGGGTGGAGAGGAAAAAAGATTACTAGAGCTACAGCCCAAGATAAGCGGGAAGATAAAGTCAAGCGGTACAAAGGATAGACACAATCTTCATCTCTCTTTTACTTTGCAACATGGATGTCATTCCGCCTCGAGAAAACTTTTAACACCCAACTCGGGTTGAACTGCAGCAGATGCCAAGTCACATCCACATCTACAACGTTAAATACTCCCTTCACCCAGGCTTTTTTTACTTAAAAAGTTTCCTAACTATAGTTAAGGAAGGGGGGGGGAAGTATTTGTGTTGCCTTATCCTCCATTAGAAGACTTTGCCTTGATTAGATCTCACATGTAATGCTGAAAATGCTCGACCTCACTGTTTAGCCTGCCAGGATACAAGGAGAACAGGAACAAAGCTGTGCTTAGAAGTTATTTTCCCATTGTGACTATAACAACATATTTTGGCCTGACAACACTGGCATACTTTGAATACAAAAGCCAGGCTCATAAGTCAGCCTGGCTTTCAGCATCTTACAATGATAAAGGAAAATGGTACAACATTCAGCAGTTCCAAAAAATAAACACTCAACACTTTAAGTGAGAATGCAGTGCAGAAAAAAGAAAGGCAAAATAAGGACATGCACAGAAATGCTCACATTCAGCCACAGATGCAGGTTACAGTATCATGTGCCAGCAGCTCTGAAGTGGCCACTACTGCAGCTTAGAAGAGAGCCACAGTCACAGCAGATGAAACTTGGGGTTTTTTTCTAATTTAAATCAATGAATTGTGTCTCTGAGCCATCCTACAGAGCAACTTAAGAACAGCAAACAAGCTCAAGAAGGTACAAGGCCCTGAAATCTGCCCATCGTATGTGGTTATTAGTCTCCACAGCATGCACGCAAGTACGTGCACACTGTGACAGTACTGAGGGCACAACGCTACAATGCAACCACGACACACAGGATGAGAGGAAGGAGATAAAAAATTGAGCTTAATACCAGGGAGGATTCCCTTGCACTAAGTGCTAGCTAGCCTTGCTTAACCTCTCAGAGGAAGTGGTGGAACTGCATTTAAAATGAGACCAGACAGAGAGCCAGAAGAATTTGCAAAGAATAATCCTGAAATGGAAAAGGAAATTAAGTCTTTTCCAAACAAGGTTTGATCCACGTCTAAACTAAACTCTTAACATTTAAGAATTGCTATGCAAAAAACGCAGACAACTTGCTACACGCTACGCGTAGCTGTACATGAAAAAGCTCTCCTCGTAATCTGTTCCCTCCCCCTCGTGCAAGGAATTTCACAGGTGAGCCAAGAGGATCCAACTGTGTTACAACTGTGTGCCAGCCAGCCCTCCCACCAAAATCACATTTTTCAACTGCTTGACTGCCTTCCATTCCATCCTCCCTGTGAGAATCACCTTCCACTTCCCTCCTCGGCCACAGCTTTCCTCTAGCCGTCACGTGGACAGGATGACCAAGATGATACGGCTCAAGAATTCCCCCAGCTTCTCTCTCTCTCTCTTTTTTTTTAATCTCCTTTTTTAAAACAAATGGGCAGGAAAAGTTTTCAGCCCCTCACTATAATGCAGAGTGTGATTTCAGAAGGGCGGATATCCCAGCAGAACAGTAGCAAGGGAATACTTTGCTACTTTTCATTGAAGAAGAGACTTTTGTAAAAACAAACAAATGCAGAACTCAGGTGCCTCAGTCCCTCTTCTCCCTGTGGATGGTGTTGGATCAGTCCCGAAGGGAGATGACTCACAGGAGGGGAAAAAAAAAAAGGGCATGTATCCTAATGAAGTGACATGCAGCTCCTGCTGGTCACATCCCAGTCTCTACCACATCTCCAAAAAGGGCTGCTTTATTTTCTTAATACTGAGAGGATTTGCATGTTGATCATACAAGCTTTCTGGAGGTCTCGGAACAGGGCAGCCTGTGGGCAGGGAACATGGGCAGGTTTTGACTGGCTGGCTCAAGGCTAGGACGAGGAGTCAAAGCATCCTGAAAGAGGCAACTGCGAAACGCAGCTGCTCCCAGTGCCGGGTCTCACTGAATTAGGAACAAAACCAGGAGCTCCTGCTTTGCATGAAGATAACCTGATCAGTACCACCCGGGCTCTTGGAAAGGAAGCATCCCTCAGCATGCGTGGGAACCCTCATCTCTGAACTCTGGGGAGAAAAACCACGCTGTAGCTGCACCCCGCGTTTCCACAGCTGCTGATGTGCTCCACATGCATAGAAGAAGGGCCTGCCTGGCTTGGAGGCCCAGGCAAAAGGAAGGTGTGGGGTGCAAAAGGGTGTATCTGCAGCCTCCGAGCAGGGTCCAGGGTTAAGTCTGGCAGCAAGCATTGCTGGCTTTCATTCAGGAGCGCTTTATGCCAGGTAGGTCTGATTAGAAGGAGCAGCATGTCCAGAGGGGGAGCAGCAAGCAATTTTACTGAGGCCTGGTTGGGAAAGTCCCAGCATCTAAATCAAGATTAATTCTTGAGCGCAGGATCCAGCGCATGTATAAACACCCTCCTCCTCCCTCACGTCTCCATGCCTGTGGAAATGCAGTGAGGAGGCCAATGAATCTGGGCACTATCAGTCCAGAAAGATGATCTGACAGTATTAGGTTCAGGCTGTGGCTTCATATCCCACATCTTAATCCAAGTTTCTCCACTTTACCACTAGATGTACCCTATACTCTACTGTATTGCACATGGCTGTTCCTCATCTCCCTCGTGATTTCTGAGCAGTTTGGTATCAAAATCAAGGGGATGATCCTCATACATCTGATACTTATCTAAAGACAAAGGAGCCACGTATCCAACCATTCAAAAACTAAGAATAAAAATCAGTGCTTTCCATCCTTCACCTTATTTAAAATGCAGCCTTTTTTCTTTCCTCCAACATAAATTGTTACTCAAGTTCACCAAACTAGTCTGGGAAGGACTGAGCTGGTCAGATGCCCTAAGTACAGTTTAGCTGATACAACTTGCTTTACTGATTCCACTGTTTTCTTCCCTGAGATAATTCACTTACATTGCTACCTTCAAATAAGAGTAAATAATCTCAAAAGACTCAAACCCCATGTTTTCAGTAATCTACAGTAAAGAAAAAGTATGTCTATTATTCAGAACATGACCAAAAAAATCTCTGTTTTCAAAAAAAAAGAAGTCTGCTTTGTCTAAGCTCCAACTTCATGCCACCGTATCAGAACCAACAAGAGTGCAGGATGCACCCAAGACAGGTTGAAGTTTGGACCACGATGTTCTTTCAGGCCCCACAGAATGAAAGATGGCTCTGAAAGAGAAGACAGCCTTCAAAACTACACTGATAATGTCTCTTTTGAGAGATTTCTCGGTCATGTCATCTTTGTCACCATTTTTATTTCATTCTGTTTAACAAGTGTTACTTCAGCCTGAACTGTCTAGAAATGCAGGAAAACACAGGCAACTCCTCTTTAAAGCTTCTGCCATTTGACCTGCAGGTGAAGTAAATCCTTAACCAACAGAAAATGAAGCAGCAGCAATTTTAGGAACAATCACTTAACATACTGCTGCTTAACCCTCTCCTTAAGAGTCTTGTGAATATGACTGGAACTTAAGTCAAAAGTGCAGTAACATTATACCCTTGGCTTAAAGAGTTTAGTCAGTTGTTTGTTTGTTAAAACATGTAGAGAATCTGTATTGACAATGCATTTCCAGTGCTAATTACCAACATCACCCACTTAAGAGAGCAATCCACGCAGCCCTTGCCAGCTGTAATCACAGGAACTAGAAAGATGCAGGTAATTTTGCGCACCAGACACAATCTGTACTTGGATGAGCTTCTGTTTGTCTTCTCTTCTTGGCTCGTCTGCTGTTTGTATCCTCAAAAAAACCCAAAAATGACCCCAAAAACCCCTCAGAGACATACACATACTTCACAGCAAGTCAAGAGGCATTCGAATCCCAAAACCCCAACCACTTGGGAAACGCCCTCTTACAACTGCGGAGCAATCTCAAAACAAATTCCCAGTACCACCAAATACTCTAGGGGTAACCAGTGCTGAACGCTAGTATGAGCTAAACAAAGAGAAGCTGAACAGCAAGAAATCTCCATGGCTATGCCAGCAAGAAACCTCTTGCAATGCATGCAGTGAAAGAGCAGGGTGGGGTGCACGGGTCCCGCGAAGGATCAGATTGGGAAGCGCTGACTCATTTCAGCCGCACGCCTGCAAGCAGGCACAGCAGGAGATCCCCAGCTATGCTCCCCATGGCACCCAGGCGCTGCAATCTTGCCGGCACAGCGGCAGGACTCCTCATCCCCATGGAGGCCCCAGCGCTTCTTAGTGCTCTGTCTGTCGGGGCTAACGCGGCCCTGGTGAGCCTCCCGGCACAGCAGCGTGTGGGTGCCCCCTTGGCGTCCCCCCGGGAACTGCTGCACCCCACGGTGCCGCAGAGACGTGCCATAAGCATTCCCCCCGAGTTCGGTGCGGGCTGCTGCGCTGTCTGTTCCCCTGCACAATGAGGTTCTCCCAGCAGAGAAAAAATAGCCTCAGAGTGGGGCGGCAGACAGCATCATTAGGATGACACGAGCGTTATTATTTAGATCCACCAAGACAAGCTGGGTGCAAAAGCCACCTGTGATTATGTTCAAATGACAGACCAGAAATCCCTTTCCAGTGCTACCAGGACAGCCTGCAAAGTTGAGCAGTGCCACGCAGCTGCCAATACGTGATACCTAAGGATATGTGATAACGCACACATGCACACAGAGCATTCTGTATTTTTAACCTAGAAGATTTTGCTTTGCTGTGAAAAAAGGCAAGTTGAAAGCATGAGTGAGAGGGAAGATACCGATCTACAAATCCAAAGGGGGGTGTGTGTGTACCATTTCTGAATAATTATGCTGTATTCACAGATATTTAGGCAACTACTTGCTGTGCAGAATCGGCAAGTTCAAACAGGCCGAGATTGATACAACTGCATTCCCAGCTTGGCTCAAAGTTACTCCTGTTCCCTACCAGCAGCATTGTCAGAACACCTCAAAGGAAAAAAAGGAGACAAATATTTGCCAGATGATGCTGTGACAGGGAAGTGATTCAAACCATGCCTCCAAAGCAAAGCCTCCCAAAGGACAGCAAGCAAAAGCATCCATTTGCAGTTCACATCAATCCTTGCGTAAGGGAGGGCAAAAGAGGAGGGAAATGCAGTGTGAGCTTCCCAGTATCACTTCGCCAAGCTGCCTGCCTGCAGTCTGCATTCAATTCAGAGCAGACCTAAACGAACAATGCAAAACATTGCAAGGACTTCTGAGCTGTAAGAAACTTTCATAAGGGAAAGGACTAAAACAAGATCCTTCTGAGGCCCAAAGGTTCTTTAAGCTCGGAGACAAAAGTTTGCTAACAACAATAAAATTAAACAGGAATAAGATTTCTTTAAATGTACCAAAAACCTGGCCTGGGACATTCTGAACTGCTGTTTTATTTCTTTTTTTTGAAAATCCGTGGTTTTCCCAAGAAAAAGAAAAATAAATATTTTTTTTCCCTTCAGTTATCATGGCACATAACCTTAGTAAATGACTTCATCATTGCTTGTTCAGGAAACTTCATGTTTAAAGAAAACAAGTGTTATTAGATGGGAAGGACAATTAAAGCAGTTTTTAATTTTAGCATCAGGAAAAAAAAAATAGGAGAGAGGAAAAAAAAAATCAGAGAAAGGATGTCAGAAGGGGAGAAAGTTTTATCCTTAAGAGCAAACACAGTTGAAGACAACCCAGGTACATCCTGACTCCTCTCCAAAACCACAGTCCCCTTTACCAACTGAGCAAGCATAAGCCCCAGCTACTTCCCAGAAGCAGGCAAAGCCCTGATGCAGTTGGTTCCCTCTCGCACTCCACTGTTGAGCAATCCTGATGGCACACAGCACAAGGAAAACAAAATAGACTGGGGACACTGCGCAGATGGAGCCGAATACCTCCCCTCAGCGCGCACACACACACACACACAAGCAAGGAAGCTGCAGGAGATAAGAGAAGCACATCTTTGCTAAAGCAGGGTCTCCGCATCACCCTGCTATCAGTAGTCGCCAAGAAACTCGAGGGGCAAGGAAGTATGGGGTTATCGCTGTGCACACACAAGTTGTGCAAACTTTCCCAGCGCTGCGGACGGCATCCTAGCAGAGAGGTTTCACGTGCTCAGCCCATTTCCTCTCCTGTTCCTGAACATGTGGTCCTCCTTCCTCACCAGCAATGATCTCACAGCGCTCCCCCACCACGCAGAGAACAGAGAGGCACTAGGAAAAGGTTTCAGGTCGTCTTACACGTCTGTTTAGTCAAGTGCAGTAGCTGCAGACATAAGCCCCTGCATGACTTGTGCTACTTTACAAGAGTTTGGGAACTTCTGCTCTCAAGTGAAATTAATCTCAGTGCAGTCCATAAGCAATATGGATTGCTTTACACTCTCTACCCTCAGTTTGAAACTGTCAGAAATGACGACACATTGAGGTGGTTTGATGTCAAAAAATGAGCCACACAGAAGTTGTACGCCTACTCTGTTTAAGACATCTTTCCATATGTAGCACTGGAGAGCTCCCTCTTTAGAATTTACCCCCAAAATCACTGAGAGTGTTTAGAAAACTTCAGCTAAGAGAGCAGCCTGAAGAACTCAGTGTATCTATAGATGCCCTCAAGAAAGAGAAAGCACATTTGCATACTGTGTGCTATTTGCCAGCTGTATAATGGCCCTACTACTTCATAGACAGTGTCTCTGCCTAAGCTGTGTGCATCATGCAGGTGAGCATCACGGCTGAAAAACCTGAGTGAAAGGCCCTAAACCCAAACACCAAGATTCCTCTCACTGTTCTTTACAGCTGGATTAGTTTTCCCAAATGCTGACAATCTACTATAATAGCCTATTTTTTAAAAGAGAGGAGAAAAGAAAGAGGAAAAAACCTGCTGACCCTGAGAGGAGGTACACTCTGCAGTTTGCTGGTTCCAGCATGCTGAACTAGAACAGGTTGAGCAGGTTAGATACTGGGGAGAGAAAAGGTAAAGCTGGGAGACACACGTTAAAGGTGGAATGACAGGAACCACAAATGCAGTCTGAGATAGACTTTTTCCTCATTCTCATCAGTACTTGGCTCAGGAGTCTTTTCAGACAGCAGGAGGAACAGAGCAAACACACGCTCATTAGAGAAGTGATGCAAGTATTTCTGACGTGCACACACAACAGGCTGAGCAAAGATCACCTTAACATTCAAACTCTCCCAGCAAACTTTCTCACCGCCACCATTTTCTGCACAGAATCACCCAACAGAAGTGCAAAGCTAGAAGAAAAACCACCAGCCCTAACACTAAAAAAACAAGTTAACCTTGAGAATTAACATCTCTGCAAGGATTGTTTTCATGTCAAGCTTATAGCAGAGGACTAAGAGCACCTCAACTCCCTGCAAAGATCGCCTGGGTTTTCTAGTGCTTGCCAAGTTAAGGCTTGTATTTATTTTGCAGCTCTTCAGAGTGAGAAGGGGAGGTAACATCCCTGAGAACACCAGACCTTTAGAGGAGGTGATGTTCCTGAACGGGTACTTGTGCGGAAAGATCAAGGTCTCGCACTGCCATGTGCTCTGCGAGGAGAGCCTAATCTGTCGAGTGGCTTGTGCTCATTTGAACTGTGACAGGGTAACAAAGCAGCACTAAGCTATGCTCAACACGCTCTGTTATACAGAGATTTATGTTACTGCCCGTGAGGAGGGTGGTATTACTCTGCTACCTCAGATCACCTTCCCCTCGGCGCAAGTCACAGCAGAAACCTAAACTTACTGAGCAGTGTGCCTCCATTTTTTGCCTGCAGAACATCAAAACAAAAATCCACAAGCTTACAACGCACAAGATCAGAATTGGCTCTTAGTTAAAGGCAGCACACACACCATCTAGGGCTGAAGAGCACACTGTGGTCTTTCTCCTGTTGAGGTACTGAAGAGCTCTGGAGATGAGAGTATAAAGCTCCTCACTGTGTCCACTTGGGCCCTCCAGAACAATGGAGCTAATTAAGCTCTGCGGAGAAATCTCAACACTGCACTTCCTTGCTGCGCTTGATTCTAATCAGACCTCGACATTCGTGTTTTTGTGTTAACTTCCTTTGCTGTTCTTTAATGATAACTGAAGGGGGATACTGTCCAAGGCTCCAAGCAGCTTTAACAGGTCTGGAATTGTGGCATCTCCTTTTGGCTCTGACAGCTCACAGAGGTGCTGTGGCACAAGATCTCCTTCAGAGTCTCTTACAGCTCATGTTATCTCTGGAGGGGTTTTTTGGAGCACCCTATTCATGCATTGTGTGAATTAAATAAAAGTTTGTATAAAGTCTTTACAAAAGATGACCAATCTACTTGGCAACAGTGAGACAGACAAAAGTTTCTGCCTAGGACCACTAAAAATACTGTAGTCTTCTATTTCTCATCAAAGACACAGAGAAACAGACTTACTGCTACACTGTTGCTGAAAAAGCCTGACCATTTCTTTCTTTTTCTTTTTAAAATCTGCTTCAAAACATATGGATTCCAGCAGAATACCAAACATTTACTCTGGATATATCTGCTAACAGGAGAGAGAGACCAAAAAAACTTCCCTCTATCTGTTTCCCCATCCTTATTACAAAATGTACTAGCGAAAATATAAGAAACATTTTTTAATTGCAAAGAAAACCAGAACAGCTATCACATCTCACCCGTCTCCTATAACTAGAGTCATCAATTACTAGAAGCAGAAATTAGTCCTTCGTGTTCGTTATCCCTGCTCAAGAATTAGGGCACTTGCATTTGCTGAAGCTTATCTTTCACTACCATGCTGACAGCAGTTAAATCATCCCCCACGTATAAGGAATGGATTGGAAAGCTGTAATGCAGCCTGCTTCTTTATATGTAAGAGCATGGCTTACCAATTGCTACACTGAAATAAAAGCTCCTTAGGAGATGGACCAAAGAGACATTTCTATTGTGCAGGATAATAAGAGAGGGGCTTTTCACATGCGTGAGGTGTCAATCATTTCCAGCGTGGCAAGTTCCTTGGCTGGCTGTTTTTAGCTTTGAGATCTTGTAAGTTCAGTTTTTCAGAGCTACCCACTGCTTAACACCAAATTTCCACTTGGCCATCTCTGCAAACCACCAGAAACCAAACCATGTGGTAGTAAGGCAGTTCCTCTCCTCTTCTGGAAAAAGCAAGCTCATCATCATGTTTGGCTGTGCTCTGCCATCTTAAGCAAATGCCAGACTGCACGTGCTGGACCGCAGAGATCCTATTTGTACTTGGAGGCCGGGCATTGTTATTGCACTGCACCCTACAAAGCACACACGAGGTCCTGGAAGCAGGCCAATGCCATAAACAACAGGGGAGCAGCTCACAGGTGGAATGCAGCGAGGGGATGGATTCAGCCAGATCTTGAGGACACGCTGCCTATGGGGTATTTGCAAAGTCACCGGCAGTCTGTCCGCATGCCTGCCCACGAAACACTGACCCATGCTAAAGAGAGCAGGGAAATCATTAAAGCGTACGCATCTCAACCCCTGTGCCTGTATCAGGATCCAACACTCATCTTCCAGCCAGTACATCACAATCTTACACAAGCACACACTCTTCCTCTGCCAGTGAAGGTGGCCCGTTAAAACACCAGAACTCACAGGTTACCCTCCAGAGTGGGCATTTTCTATCTTTCTCAAAAAACTCACTCAGTAACATATACACACACATAAAGTGTTGTTTAAAAAAGACTTAATTTGAACATCAGAATAGTACCATACTCTGATAACAGAAACAGCTCTCTGTCTCTCCACAATGCATTAAGAAGAGAAGCTTGGGAAAATTATCCAGCACTGAAAATAAGACTGAGAATGAATGCGCCTTCTTAATTAAAAGAAGAAATACCTTCTTTGATAGGACCCTTTATAACCAGGCTTCAAAGCACAGCTTCTGCGATCCAGATCTTCCCATTTGAGATTCAAAGACTTCTGCATGTGGTTGTTGCATGTGGTGCTTCTCATGTGCCAAAAAAAAAAAAACCCAATCCCCAAACTTTGAGACCTGTTCCTGAGATGCTGCATTAACAGCCTACAAGTACCCGTGTAGGATGTAAATAAAAAGCCAGTATGAAGAACTTTGCTACAGACGGCAAAAGAAGGTAGAGACCTGTGACATTCTGGTTTCATATGAAACACTGCAGTTATTCAGCATTACCACACTTGCATGGGCAGCCTGAGGAGCACCAGCCATCAACACTGCAGCTTCGCTCACCAAACTGGGGAAGCCGTGGCTGAAACACAGACATTATCCTTTCAGCCTTTTCAGGCTTGCCACAGAGCCTTTTATAGCTACCCACTGGAAACTGGCAGGCAGGTCACTTCTGGCCTCCCTTCTAGCATTTATATCCTATTAACATTTTCAGGTTGCATGGAAATCATGTCTTTGGCAGGGAGGAAATGTGATTTTAAAGTGACAGGTACATACCATCCTCAGTCACAGAAATGGAAAAGGAGCCCTTGGCACAGTCTCCTACTGCCAAATGAAACCCTTTTGGAGCAAGTGGAGGCACTGCCCTCTCCCCTAAGTCTGATCCATGTTCTCCCAGAATACAACACAGTAAGTCAAGCAAAGTCTTTTCTCGACCTCAAAGTCCCTTGCTGAAGTTTACAAACCACCACCACAACCAAAACCCACAGCAGCAGCCTGACTCCTCTGTCTGCAATCTGGGGCGATGCAGTGGTGGAGGTGGAACAAGAGGCTTGCAACACTGGTGGAAGAGTCTAGACCCAAAAGTGCTCCTCAGAGCTGGCACTACTTGTAGATAAACTCCCCAGGGAGTTTACGTACTCCCTACCATGATAGTACAGATGGAAAGCCTTCGGAAAGCCATTAGCATTTGCAGTCTACTGATTTGAGACAGCACTTTGGAAATCCCCAGCACTTCCAGAGCTACAGAAAACTCCTTATACGCACACACCCCCTCCTTCCATAGAGTTTATGCTCCTGCTGGAGATCCGAGAATATTCAACTTTTATTAACTGTGACCAAGAGAAAGCCATCGTGTCTGCGTCTCTAGCGAAAAACTTGGGAGATGAGCATACCCTAAATGTCAGATTTTCTTACGTACTCATCATCGCCATTCCAGTTACAGAAATTTTGAACTCCAAATTACTATGATCTAACTCCTTCCTCCAAATTCCTCAGAAGCCCCAAGAAAGCAAGCCCCTAAACCTCCAAATCATCACTGATGCTAGAAGGCTTGCTATTTCCAAAAAGAGTTGCTCTTTCCAAAACTGGTCATAAGGAAATCTCTGTCAAAAACTCAGCATCGTCTCCAGCTCTCCTCCTCCAGAGCAATTCCTGTTCCTGATACCTGATGTTTCTCCCAGCTATCATACCAGGTTGCAACAACCCTCCCCAGACAGCAAGAGCAGCACTGATATGGAGGCACATTCAGAAGAATGAGAAAATCAGCTTTTTGCTCCAGACATCGAGCACTCTGCAGAAACCTTTGCTCTCTCCAACTGCAGCTGACCCCAGAGGAAGCTCAGGCCACTCTTGAGCAGTCTGGCAGCTCTAGGAGAGTTTTCTGAGATGCCCTAGGCTCATGGTTCCCTCTTGAAAATCCTGGCCAAGAGTCCCACTGGTCAGAAAAGGAAGCCGGTTTTAACCTCTTTTTCTGAATGGTGCTGCACAAGAGAACCTTCCCTCTCCACCCCTGTCTGCTGTGCCCATTCAACTGGATTTGTTGACAAGGAGCCAAGGAGCACAACAGAAAGAAACTGGACTTTATGTGAGAGGCTATGACTCATTTACAAAGTTTTGCCAGATATTGTGGGAGTCAGGAAGGGCAACATCAGTTTTGCAGGTGAAGGGTACACGCAGCACCCCAGCACAGCTACACTAACTCAGAGAAGAGATGGACAAAAAATGGCATTGTCACTCCACAAGAAGTCTGGCTATTACAAAAACAGTTTTGCTGTCATGCAAAAGGGCTACAAATAAGAGCTCTGGAGGGTTTTTCTTCCCTTAATAAAGTGAGGGTGGAGAAAAATTACTTTTGACGAAGATGATGGCACTTCAGAGTGTAACAACATTTCTAACCCAAAAAAGCAACCAAAACTTGTCTCCTTTCCTCCACTCAGCTGGATTTCTAATGACTTGGCTGCTATGAGGTGGAAAAACAGATCAGAAATTTCATCCTGTGATGAAACAGCAGTAAGCACTCCTGTGGCACAACATTTCCCTTACCAAAACCACTGCGCTGGACTTTTTCCCCTAAAAGGTCTTTTAAAAAGTCTGGATTAAAAATATAGTATAGACAGTTAAGTAAGAGCCAGAACAAGGCACAGGGGGAGAAAGAGACGAGAGCATGCACATAACACGTGCCCACATATTTTTTTCCCCCATTCAGATACTGGCAGACTGACTTCTTTTTCCCTTGCTCCTCTCCCACGCATTGAGCATGTTTGGTGTAAAGGCAGTAACACGCGGGAGGCTCCTGAAGGACCTTCACAAGCTGTCTTGTGTTTAGCAGCACGGCCACAACTTTCTGCTAAACCTACAACTTCTCTCTCTGACCCCACACTGTGTGATGCTTCAGGGATACCACCGTGCTTGGCTACCAGGATCACGTTAGAAATCTTACACTTTGCTGTTTTGGGCATGTATCTGTCATTACTTAGATACCATAGCACAAAAATAGCAAACAATAAAGGAACTGTGTGCAAAAGCAGGGGAAAATGGATGTGTATTATCATCCAGCTGGCGCAGAACAGACATGGCACCACCACAAGCAAGGCCTGCGGGAGCAGCACACAAGGCAGGACCTGGCAAGCAGGTCCTTGCTTTGGGATCCTGAGGCAGAGGCAGTTTTGAACGTGATGTGAGAGGCAATCATCCACAGCAGCAGCAGGCCACTGGACCTGATGCTACAGCTGAGTTTGAGATGCCTATGAAAGAATTAACTTCACACCATCTTAGACTAGAAATACCTGTTTCGGAAGGAGGTACCCAGTGGGCAAAATTAACATCTTCCTTACGACTGTGTCATAGCACCAGATAACAAATTTCATTTCACTTTGCATTTATCCTCATCTGTCTACTTGCACATTCATACTTTCCACTTCAGCAACAAGATTCGCTATTATAGTCTGTGACAGCAACGAGAAAAGGTTATTCACTGCAAAGAAAAAAAAAAAAATGGTCCTGCCAACCACTACCCTCCTTTAGCAAAACTAGCCTGTTTCAGTGTGCTCAGGATCTTGCCTGCCATGGGTCTGAGGTTGCTTGCTGTAGTGCCACCAAGCTCAGTAGCAGGTTTCTGCAAGGTCCCACAGACCTGCTGCGGTGCAGGCCTACACGAGAAGGAGGTTTACAGAGCAGACAGGAACCTGCCAGATGGAAAGAACTTACAACAAGAAGATTTTGCTTGCATGAGCTTAGGTCCTTCTTAGCGCAGTCAGTAAATAGAGCACTCCATCCTGGTAACTTTAACCAGCACCTCATTAAGACAAAAATTTAAAACCAAACAAGAAGGTTCTGATCCGTGCTTACTTCTCCTGGGCAAGTCACTGAGCCTGGCAATTCTGGCAAAATTGTTACTAAAACACAGTAAATGGGGAAACCTGCATAAGCAAAGGTGACTACATCAACATCTGATAGGCCTGGAGTGACATCTCAGAGGAAGCTTCCCTTTCCTGCTTCTGGTAGAGGACAGGAAGATGCCTCGTGAGCAAAAGCCAAACGCCACAAGCAGTCAGTCCTTCAGCACGCAGCCCCGGCTAAGGACCTGGACACCAGTGTCTAACCACCCCAAAGTCTCAGCACTGGGAGTTCACCCTTGGATGCTGACAGTGACATCAGCTGCAACTCAGCAGCTGCCCTGCCTTCCCCTTGGCTGATGGAGTAATGACCCAGTCCGGCAAACACGTGGCTCTCAACACCTCTGGTCAGATGAGTCAGACGTGTGATCTGTTCAATGCTCAAGGCCAGTATCTCCTCTGAACCTCTTTGTGTCTTTGCCTTCTCATTTTACATTTCTTTCTCCAACTCTCCCCAGTTCCAATCAAGTGTAAGTTAAATAAATATGGAACTACAAAACTGCACTCCCTACCATTTCTCCTTCGTTCTCATGTAACTGTTCAGCCTGGATATGATACAGAAAAGGCAAAGCTGCAAGCAGCTATTGCTTCCTCTGTGGGGCATTCAGTTATCTCTCCTGTTGTCACCAAAATCATCCCTTTCATTCCATCTATAGCTCACTGCTTGGAAAATGACTGCTAATAATCAAGGAAAGAGGATCTCTTCCGTCCCACACAGAAGAAGTCTGTAACCATCACTCTTGTCATTTTGCTTATAAGCTATATTCCTCTCCTCCACTTGTCTTGCAGTTTCTTTGTAGGCTGTAAACTCTTTGATATGGGGACTAAAGCTATGTGGGAATTCACAAAGTCTTAATCAGCTCTGAGGTGCTCCACCCATGCAAATAAATGAATACTGAGCTTGGGGGATGAGAGAGGGGAAGGAAGATCCAAATGATTTAACATTTTGTTTTCCCAGTTGACAACTGTACATATTGCTACATCCCTGCAAAGGAAACTATGTAAAATATATTTGGCAACTTGAGTTACAGAGAATTTCCCAGATCTATAGTGTAGAAGGGTGTCTACAATACAAGCAAGTATTGATGTATGTATTTAAAAACAGGATTAATTATTCTGAAGAGGCATCTTCACGACGGCACGTGGATACCTAACTACATAACATACAACACCACCACAGATCCTCCAACACAACTATTTGCATCCATGACTCTGAAGCTACAGGCTCTATAGCCTGGCTATGTATTTTTCCTTTGAGAAAAATATATCCCATTTGTAAAAAAAAAAAAAAAGGCAAAAAAAAAAGCAATACTGCTGGATATCTGTAATAACTCCCGTTGATAATATGTGAAGAGAACTAGGAAACCTTTCCCAATTCCAACTTCCTCCCACAACTCCAGCATCCTAGTAGCTGTAGTATGCACGTGTGTATGTCATGCTGTGCTTGCAGATCACAGACAATCCGCAATTTCTGCCCAAGCAAGTGTCTTTGGTCAGTCAAAAAGTCTTTCCAAGGAAACAAAACAGCCCACTATCCTGTAATCCTTTCCAAACTTGATCAGCACTCACCTGTGCATGTTTCCATTGGTGGTGAAGGACTGTCCACATACTGAACATTTATAAGGCCTTTCACCTGAGTGCACCAGCATGTGGCGATCAAGGGAGCTCGCTGAGCTCAGAGACTTTCCACAGATGCTGCAGGAATGGTCTGTCCCTCCAGTGTCAGTGTTATGCTAGAGAAAGCAATGATTTTTTTCATTGAATGCCCTTTCCGAAGTGCCAGTAAAATATCAGCAAGAACTATAAACATCTTAAAAGCAGCTTAAGGAGCTACTTGGCACAACACATTATATTAAGGTGTGCCCTGCATATACCTCTCCTCCCCAGCCCTCCCCCTCAACTCCACCCCCACCTTTCATTTTTAACTCCTTAATGCACCAGCACAAGTAGCTGTTTCATGCAGCCTGCAATGCCTGCCACATGCAGGGTGTGCAGCAGAGAAGGACAGAACAGGACTTAGCAACAACCCATCAGACAAACGGTACCCTGGGACAGTTTAAGCTGTGCAGTGGTTTGGGTTTGGGTGAGTGGTAATGGGGAAAACAAAAAAAAGAGGATGTAATTACGAACTTCGTGACAGAAGACAGACACTTAAAAACAAATACTCTCTAAAGATACTAATTTCAACCTGACTCTGTAAAGAAAATAGAAGTAACCTGCTTCTGAGTGCACATGCAGACTTCTGTGGCCTTAAGAATGCATTACAGGGCCAAAATACAGCCATTAGCTACAGTGCTACATGTACCACTCTTGTTTACTTGCATTCAGAGACTTGAAGATTTCTCCACATACAAAAAAAAACCAAAAATGCCAGGAGAGTGAGGAAAAAAAAAATCAAATAATAGTTACAGTACAAGGATGGAAAACTGAAGTAGTAAGTATTTAGTGGACACACAGTGGTAAACCACAACCTTAGCATCCAAAGCAGAACCTTCTGACACAGAAAAGGCCAACTCCTTATAAAGCATGCATGTACTTCAAGAGAGACAAGAAGAGGCCTGTAGCTGACAAAAAGGGCATCATCCACTAAAAAAGTGTATTTTTAATTCTGCCTCCCAAAACTGCTATACCCTGTGAATGATTGAAAGGCTCTTCTACATTGAGACGATTTAAAAATTGTAACTTCCTGCTTCTTCATTTGCATGACCAGTAAAGAGACCTGCACTCAGGATAACAAAACAGGACTTAGGACTCATGATGGAAATGGTTTTCCGGATCCTTGGGATACCTTAAGCTATGCAGAACAGGACATACATCCTTGTTTGAGCCACTGTGTGGGGGGGAAGTGTTGGGGAAAGAAGGGAGGAAAAACTACCCGTCTCAGAGTTGGGTTTGTGTTTTGTTGTTCTGGGGTTTTTTGTTGTTGTTAAAGAAAATACAAAGGCTAAAATAAAAGCAAAACGATTGAATGAAATTATAGTGGAAGCATTTCTGGTTTGCACATGGAGTTGTTTTTCACCACTGTAAAATGCACACTGGCAAACCAGACACTCTTAATACGAGTAAGAAATCAACAGCTGGTACTCTGCATACCTGACGAATGTGCATAGTTAGCTGGTGCTGTGTAGTGCAAATCTTTTCACACAGAGGACAGGTATAGGAAGACTTCTCTTCTTTTGTTTCCTGTGAACAAAACAAAACAAAACAAAAATCAGGAGGAGTATCAATATAAAAGCAAGCAGTTACTGCTGAGGATGGAAAACATAATCCATAAAAGGCCACTGCTAACAGAACAGCTTGCACATGGACATTTATCGTCCTGATATATCCCCCTCAGGGAAGTTTCAGAAACTTCTGAATTTATAAATAGAGGCCATTTCAACTACCACAGAAGTACAGCAGCTGTTTTAACAGCACACAGATACTCAGCAGTAGCAGTTGAGGGCAGGAAGTGCAGGCAATTACTGCGACCAGCTCAAACTGCTGGGAGGAATTCAGATGAGCAGAAAGTAATGCCTGGGACACCTCCAGAATATGTAGGCAAACGCCACTAATCTACCCAAAAGATCTTTAATGAGCACAAGTCGCCAGAACTTCAGGTTTTCCACCCTATCTCAATGGCAAGGCACTTGCTCAGTGCCCTTTTCTAAGGGCTGTATGCTCTGCTCTGTGGCTGACTCAGAAGGAAGAGCAGCATTTACTGAATCACCAGCACCATTTCCCTTAGCATCCTGTGTTTCTCCTGGAAGCATCCCATCCAGGGACCCCAGCCAGGCCCAGCCCTTCTGAAGCTTGCAAGATCTGGTGAGATCATAGTCAGAAAGAGGTGACAGTGCAGGAGTGTACGTGACTCGAAAAGAAGACATTATGAACCAGGTTATTCTCCACCCAGGTGAGAACCAGGAGTAACCATGGGCAAAAACCACGAGCACAAACAATGGAGCCGACTGGAGAGCTCCGCCTGATTTAAGTATGCCCTTTAGACACTGAGCAAAGCCACCACTCTTTCAGCCAAGGATGAAATGGCACTCTGGCAGGAACCAGAGGTGTTTGCCTCAACTGCCTGCAAGGGTGGCTACTGCATGACATCAAGGTGCTCTCGTCACCTCACGACAAAGCCCAGGTGCGGCTTCTGCACCAAGGCCTGTATGTTAAAAGGAAGGTGGTCTGGCACTGAAAATTAAACCTCCATTTTCTGTAGAATTATGCAAGTCTTCAGAAGCCAGATAGACCTGTTACCTACACTTCTGGTGTAAGAGTACAAAAACCATCTCTGCATGACTGAAGGGAGAGTATAATATTTATGTCAAAAGGACATGTTCTACTGAACCTCTTTGCTGGCTGTTTTAAGTATCATTAGTACCACCACGAAGATAAGCCAAAAAGAAAACCTGTCCTCAGCAGCTGTTTAGCTGGGAGGCAGTTGATGGGCCTGAGTGTCTCTGCATGTCTTCTCTCCACACAACTCTTCTCATATCGCCATCCCAAAAGTCATCAACTCAGAGGCAACCATTTCCAGGTTGTCAGACACAAGCATTTGTGGAGAACATTGAGAATGACTAACCCAAGTCTCTGTGACAAATCCTCTGGCATGTCAGGAGGGAAGATGCTGACACTGTTAGAAAAAGGTTTTTTCAAGTCTCAATAAAGCAATATCCTCTCCTGCATGTTTTGAGGAGCCGTTCTAGAGTGATCCCTATTAAAACCTAACACCATTTTTTCAAAAACAGGGCCGTGATAATTTTCTGTTAACTTCAGTGACCTGTGAACATGGATGAAGAGCTATTTTCCCATTTTGCCTGAAGTAAACAAAACTTGTGACTTCACTTCTAAAAGGATCAGGACTGCAACAATTAGGTTCACCCAGTCCTCCCAACTGTATCTCTAATACATCTTTTCCTATCTGCATTTCAGGACTCTCCATCATAAAGATAAAGCAAGCAAGAAAGGCTGTAACTGAAGTCTGAACACTCCAAGAAAATCATCCCAGTGCGACACCCCCCCCCATTTTTATATCCAAACATGTAATTCGCACACACTCATTCCATCCTACTTATACAACTTTAATTTTACTATATGCAACCTGTCTGCGGAATAATGTTCAGCTCCAATTAAACTGCAATCCTGTTAAAATTGGCGCAGGACAGAGAACAAACACACTGTGCTGTGAGGAAAATCCCTGCAGCTGTGCGGACAGTTTAGATGGTGTTTAATCCCCAAGGTATTGTTGTGAAATTATCAATTTACTACTTCTTGTTTTGCCCCCCACCACCTCAAACGAGTGCTGCAGTTGTGCATGATGCACTTGGTTGTTTCAAAGCCTGCTTTCCAGACTGCCTGCTCTTTGAATCAGCACATTAACAGAAGATAGAGTAATTACTGGTTCACCTTGAAGCAAAGATCAGAAACACACTACAGCTCAGCCAGAGCTGATTAGTATTGAATCTGGGGTTTATTATTAACTAAAACCCAAACTTTCTCCAGTGGTCACACAGGGTACATGCCGCATACCATAACACAGCTCAAGCAAATCCAGGGTAGCTACAACAGGAATGCTGTTGACTGACCCAATCCAGACCAAAAAACATCAGTATCCGTACTGTAAAAGCACCCCCGCTCATAAATGTAAAACACAGCACTCAGCTACCCTGCCAGAGCCAGGTTGGTGAAAACACACTTCCTGAACTGAAAGATAAAATTAGCAGCTCATTTGTTAGCTACTCTCCCTTTAGTAAGTCAACCTGGCATGACTACTCTGCATTCAACTGATGGCAAGCACTTCTGCAGTTGTGCATTAAGTCTATTTGTTTTTCTCCACCTCAAAGAAACACTTTTGTCACATTTTTTGTTTTCTTCAAGAGCAAAGCAAATGAGAGGTTAAAATGGATGCAGGTTGATGTAAGAACATGTTTATTAGACTATGGGTAGACTAGAGCCAAGATAAAGTCAGCATTATAAAGAGAACCGTAGACTTTGGGACAAAGGTTCAGGGCAAAATGTTTCGCTGCCAACTCATGGGAAACAGCAGTCCGACCCAGAAAACTAGCTAACTATTATTATCCCTGAAATTATAATAAGGGGCACATTCTGACTAGAATCTGAGATCTGTGCACTGCTACACACTGAAACAATTCAGTGCTTTCATTCTGCTGTGCCCAAAGTGGAAATTTTCTGTATTAGAGGTTGCTAATCAGATTGATACCCACTTACTATTTCACATCTCACTTCTATTTTCTCAGTAATGTCGCCATGTGCCCCTCTGGCAATAACAATCTTTCAGCCAAAAAACAAATAGGCTGTTTACTATGTTTTCAATGTATTTGTTTATTTTTATGCGGTACGAATCCCTCTTAATCCTGTCACATTTACTCTCGAGCTTCCTTTGATTCGATGCCCATCGAAATATCAGGTGGAATAAAGGTCAGTAACGCTAATAAACTTCCCTGAAGCCAAGCCACATGGTGTACCGGCGGACAGCTGTGTAACAGCACTGCCACTCAGCCTCGTCTGAACTCCAGCGCCTCCTCACATGATGAAATCAAGGAACCAGGGCAGCCCCTACGTGGGAATGCTGCAAATAAACCTTAAAGCCAGGTGCCAGACAATACAATCCCACAAACACAGTTGCCCATATACTGCTCGGGCTCTTCACTTAAGAATGTTCATTTACAGTTAATGGCTTTTAACTCCTTTCAAGCAAAAAAAGTCCACAAGTCGTAAGTCTGTCAACTGGGCAGCTACTGGGCAAGCTATTAATAAACTACTATAGGAACATCACATGAGTCATTCCTCTCAACATTTCTGGTCCCTGTTACATCTCGATTCATTTACGGGGAGTCAGTGCTTCACCGCAAGCTCCAAAGTCAAACAGACACAGATATTTGGGGTATTTCTTGATGTTCTGCAGCACCTTCATTGGTAGGGCTTAGTCCAGGAGGAGAAAAACATGGATATAAATAATCACAGCTTTAACTGATACGACTCGCTCCTTTTACTTGTTTAGATCAATATTGCTACCAACTGGTGCAATCAACTGGTTAATGGAAATAAAACTGATACACTGATACACTTATTTGCTCTGCAAGATTTGTACAAAGCATTCTACAACAGCTCTTCATAGTTTTATTAACAACAACATAAGGGCACCTTACACCACACACGTGTGAACTGAGTGTCCTGATGAATGTGTTGCTTTAGCACCACCTTTAACTTTAAATCACTTGGATCTTCCCCACAGACAGCCACACACCTCATGAGGGAACCCACAGGATGGCCGAGCCAAGACCCCTGCCACATCACTCTGCTCCTTTCCAAGCTGTTTCTTGTCTCCTAGTTTCATGATATGAACTGGTCCCCCAATATGATGCAGTCACCCCAAGGTGAATGCAAGAGCCTTGAGAAAGGATGCAGCGGGGAAGAAGTGGCAATTCTTAGGTGGCTTTGTCACTGCTAAAAAGCAGACCACTTCGATTCCCAGTTTTCTGAAGTTGTGTTCTAGAGAGCGACCAGAAAACACACACAGAGGAGCAATGGCAGAGGCAAGAAATACTGAGGGAAAAAAGGCAAAACAATCAAAGAAACAGATTTATGTCTTACCACTTTCCATGCAGCTGCTTGTTTCCCCTTTGCCCTCCCCGCATTTCAATTCACATACCTGGTTCCTCCTGCCAATCCGATTGGGTGCAGGAGACTTTGTGGGGGATTTGACATTTTGAGAGTTCCCGCCATTTTCAGCAATCTTCCCCACATTCATCACTGCTGACATCATGGCGTCAATGGAGGACAAGTCTGCTCCGTCCAAACTATTTGGTGAACTTGGTGATACCTTGTAGCTGTTTATGCTTTCCAGCTGCTTCTCTGAAATTAAAAACAATAACACACATAGGAGTTGCTAGGCCATCTAAAAAAAGAAACAAAAAACACCACAGTATTTTCAGATGCCTAAAACTCACATCGCACTCTGCTGCGTCATCATGGAGCACAGGCAACAGCCCATAATAATTGGAGCTCTTGTAACAGGGAAAGTTTCTCATATTGGAACATACAGAACAAAGTATACATTTCTTATAGTAGGACATTCACGTTATCTTCATTTTCAACCTTAATTCAATATGGGGCTTATAGAGTGATTTACCTTAAACTATCTTGCTGTAAAATGGCATTATTCATGGTACCTTGTGATCACCACAAACTACTAGAGCAGTACTGATGAATACATGCTCTGGCAAGCACAATCATCCAAGCAAGTGTGTATTTTGAGCAGAACTGCACAATTAAAGCATTAATAACACAGTGTAGGGTTCTCTTTCTAGCATAGCTTAAGCCAGCTCTGTACATGGATTAAAGTAAATTAGCAAAAAATCCAACCAAAATAAAACCCCAAGTCCATCCCAATGCCTCTTTACTGCCACAGCTGGTATCTAGGTAGAATTTCTTTTTCTTTTAGGTCTACCAAGACATATTAATCCATGAAACATATGTGTTACATTCATGACTAACGCCACAGCTAAAGCTGTTCAGATTCAGACTTCACCACATTCTGTATGTAGGAGGGTTGCTCCTGTCTCAGATACCAAATTCAAAACACACCTAAAATCTCATCTCTGTTTTCTCAACATACAGACACATCAACACACAGGTAAGGCCTTTCGCTTTCCTCTTTACAAGTTTAAAAAGGAAAACGCTTTTAAATTAAACGCTGCTTTCCCCAAAAAGAAGTCTCCCAAACAAACAGGAACACCCTGCAAGTCTATTACTCTGTCACCTCTGGTGGAGAGCACAGGATCTTAATGCGTGTTGTGAGAAAGTCACTGTAACACACGAGGATGCGAGGGTGAACAAGGAGGAACATGTTTGTCTGCGAACATTTGATCTCAGCATAATACTGTCTTTGGAAGATAAGTTTGAGCATTATAAACAGGTGGTCTTTTGAGACTAAGTAATGTGGTGCCAGGTTACTGGGAGCCAAGAAAATCTTAGTTCGGAAGGCTGCAGTGGTAGTCAAGTATTTATGTGCCCGTGCTTCTGCTCAACTTATTTGATACTTTTCAGACAGATAAGTTAGAGATGAGAAAAGAAACGTATGCACCAGTACTTTTGCTCAATGTATCTTACACTCTTCACACAGATAAGGGTTATGGACAGGTAAGAAATATTTCCACAAGCCTTAATCAATGCCCTAATTTGGAGAGTCACACAGAGCTAGTCAAACCAGTTACCTTCATTTTTATCCCCTGATTGACTGTGACTCTCTTCTTGGCTGCTGGTCTCCTCACTTAGTGTAGTATGTATTGTAGCGTCTGGCTCTTCAGCCTCTTCTTCAGCAGCACCCTCGAGCACTATGTGAGGGAGAGAGGAAAAAGAGAAAGAGTAAGTTTCTCTGGAAGCCATTTTAGCAAAGTAAGACTGCAGCCCTTTAGCTTGAGGGCTCCCCTGACTGGTCCATAGGGCTGATAACAGAAGCACCTAAACAGTGCCAGTGCATACAAGTGCCCACTCCCTTGAGCGGTCCAGCACAGGGCTGGGAGATGCTGCTCTGCCTCTGCCAGTGGTAAAACCTGGGCAAACCAAGAGAGGAAATCCTCCCCAGCTTGGTCACTGCTGTTCAGCCAGCAAAAAATGGAAGAGGGAGCGAGCAAGCCAGCATATCACTGATGGTCATGACACCTGATTAAGCAGTTGGAAGAGTATTCTGCAGCTAGTGAATTGAAGTATTTCTGTTTCATACACACACTCCTCCCCCCTTCTCTTCTCAGAGAATTAACATCTACTCCAATACATGAATTCACGGTGACCTTTTTCTTCCTTCTAGCAGTGGTGAAATGACTACTGAGGTTTCTGGGACCATTTGGCACATTCCTCACACCCACTGCCCAAGGTTTCCAGACGAGTTGAAGACATAAGCAACCATCATACGTGCTGACAGAATTTCTCCACACCCCTTTCTGAAACCACAAACTTATCATGCTATCGTTGGGGTTTCAGGAAGGATGCTTGTTCTGGCTGGGGAACGACAGGGCAGCTCAACATCATTTTTAGAGGTGATGGGGAATGATCAGCGCATGAGAAAGAGAGGAGTTCTCTGGCCACAGCACCCATGGCAATAGGCTCTGGGAAAGGTTATTTGTAATACAAAAAACTACTGATATAAAAATACACCTTTATAACCTTACAAACAAAATAGTTATTTCATAATGGAAACAAATACACTGTGGATATTTCATCGTCTTAGATTTCCAAACTGCATCCAGCAAACTCTACATAGGTTTTCATTTTTTTCAGAAAGCAGAGACCATGAGCCTCAAACCACGGTTACCTCAACAGGGTTTCTTCCTTTTAAAAAAAAACATTCTCAAGGATGACATGCAAATCAGTCACATAACACATCTTCAAATGCTGTTTAAACAGCATTTGCAAACAATAAATTACTGCATTACCCCAACTACTGACATTTTAGAGCACACAAGAAAAGGTAGACAAAGAGCCTGGCGTGTGTCAAGCAGTTCCTCATTTCACGCCACACTAGACAAAGCAGCAGACTCAGGCTCCCTACGTTTCACTGCCAACCCGCTTAGAAGCTGCACACAGGCAATAGGACACAGTGAGCCAGTGCAGTCCAGAGGCAAAACCTAGGAGCCAACTAAGCCCAGTGTCTAAGGCATCAACTAATCCACCACTATCAGCTTCTTAACAAACACTGTTTTCAATCTGTATCCTCAAGAACAGACAAAAAGGCTACTCTATGCTCTCCCGAACAACTCAAGGTAACTCTTCCCTAGTTATTTTTGTACTCTTCTGCTAAGAAAACACTAGTGGTCCCTACAACACAGGGACTTCTTGATCCAAGGTGAGGCCAAGCACTCATCCTCCTCTATTTTCTCCAGTAATTATGGGAGCTGTTTATTCATCTTTATTTTGTTTGTCCTTAACTGTTATAACCTTGCTGATACTTTGTTTTTCAAAAAGGTCCATCTCATTCAAGAGCATCACAGTCGTCTTTCTTTTTTTCTTCTCTCTCAATCTTTTTTTAACCACTTATGTGGTAACTGGCTTAATTTTGAATAGAGTAAGCACAAAAGAGTTATTCAGGACTGGTCTAAATATTCCAAGTTGCTTGCTGTATCTGCTTAAGAGCACCAAAAATAAGGACCAGTTTAAATTAGTGGGACAGATTTCTGTTAAAAATATGCAAATAGGTGCTTTAGTCCTTAAAAAACCAACCACCAAACAACAACCAACCAAAGTAAAACATTCATCCCTCTTTCAGTCAACACCTAGGACATTAATGTCACGACTGACTCATCTTGGAAAAAGTCAACTTATTGTGTAACGATGAAGACTCCTGTGTTGGCCAAGGTAACTTAAAGGTTGCTGAGGAGCTTCCTAGAGAACGAGAGTCAGAATTCCTAGTGCTGCTTTTAGCAACAGTGAAAACGTGCTGTGTTCATCACAAAGAAAGCAAAGAGGGCAGGCACACATGCACATGTTACCAAACCTGGTTTTGAAACACTTGCCAGCTTGCTCTTTGTTCTTCTTTCAGGAGGAAAACTATGTATTATGCTATTACAGCCTTTCATAATTTCTATGAACCAACAGCTATTTTGTTTCTGAACCTAAGTGTCTTCCTGCTACCACAAAGATGTACAGTCACAAAGTTTACTTATAAAATAATTTTCCGTACATTAAAAATTTCCTATTTTGGAAGCAGTCAAAAGATCGCAACTTAAATTCTGCAAAAATAGGTACTATTGTTGCATGCTTTTATTTTCCTATGTATTTTCCACTCTCTCGCTTGAAGCAAAAAATGCACTACTGAAACAAAGACAACTGTATGAGCAGCACACACCAATTTCAGAAGCATAACTTTCTATTTGCAATAGGATATAGAAACAATGAGAATACTGGGCCAAATCACTCCTTCCTGTGGGAAAACCCATGGCAGAGCGCCTTTAGGCAGGGCCATACTGAGCAGCTTCTCTTGCAGCTTTTTCTGTTTTTAAATAAATGCATCACTGAGGATGGGGAAGTGGGTTTTTTTCCCACAGCACCTATGAAACTCGGTGAATCAGCAGCGGCCAGCATGGATGCCCTCTGCCAGGCTTCCTGCAGGGCTGCAGGCCTCTGCGGCTCGCACCAAACGCCACTGTTTGGAGGCCGTGCTGATGGAGCCTCCTTCCTCCCTCTCCTCAAGAGGAAACAAAGACCTCCAAGAAAGAGGGACAAACAGGAAGCAGAGGCTGGCAAACACTGCAGCCTCAGGTTGCATTCAAGACTGGACCAAAGCCTCTAGGAAACAGAGAAGTGGTCACAAGCATTCAAGCAATCTTCTACCCTGAAGAAACCCCCCAGTGTCACAGGCAACTCTGTGAAAAGATGGAAAAGCAGAGAGCAAGGAAAAGAACAAGAGTGCTAACATATGAGAGAGGGAAAACACTTAAAAAACAATGCATAGCCACACCAAGAGACCTGGCTCTTCCACGGGAACATGCCCCCTCTACTTTGCGATGTTGCAAAACCATGAAATTGGGGCAGTTTTGATCCCATAGTCAAACCTGAGGGGCCTTCGGCTCCTGCTTCTGACAGAGGCCCTCCCCGATGCACCACAGAACCAGCTATGGGAGAGTCACTGAGAAAGCAGAGAGCTAAAAAAAAAAAAAAAAAAAAAAAAAGAAAAATCCTTGTTGCTTCCCATTCAGTCTGTACAGGAAGACACTTGCTAGACCTATTTCCTCCTTTGGGATAACGTGTGGCTCCACTCTGTGTTAAAGCTGAGCCCATCAACAGTTACTTCCCCTCTTTGCTTATGTGTATTTATTTGTATTTAATTTTCTTGTTTTACGACCACTCTCAACAGTTACAGCTGCTGCTTCTTCTGGTGAAGAGCATCACAGACGAAGCAAAAAGGAGAACATGGGCCACAGGGGAAGGAAGAAGAAAGGAGAAGAGATGATCAGTCTTCAGAGTCACAGTCACTTGACTTGCCAAGAAGAGGTGGCTATACAAGCACAGAGCAGCACAGCCAGGCCCCAGGAGCTAGTACAAGTCTCCGCTCCAGTTTGCTCCACTGTCTTTGCACATGAGCTCTCCCTTTGGAATAGATAGGAAGAAACACACAATACACGTGAGGAGGGGGAAAAACCTGGTGTGTGGCACAAAGCTGCTCATTGTTCTGGCTTCTGAAAAAAATCCACATTAACGTTAAAGTAGAATCCATGCACTAATTGGGCCAGGGAAAGATTAACACTTTCGGCCAAATACTTCTATTGGTTTCATTAAACATGCCACGGTACATAGGACAGAACGGGCGGGGTAGGAGAAGCAGGGGAAACAAATGACAGTTTTAGGAATGCGCACCCCCACACACATGCGTTTCAAACCACTTTTCTCTGTGAGGCCCAAACAAGAATCCTGAGCCTTCTTCATCATTTCCATCTTAGCAACACTATTAGCTTATTCAAGGCTTTCCCACTGTTTTTTTTTTTTCTAAGTGGTAGAAAAAAAACCCCAAGGATCATTTAAATGAAGGCCAGACCTTCTAGTATACAAATTTAGACAAGAACAGAACTTCAAAGAGGGATCTTGTATTTGAATAAACAAAAGTTTACCATTTACCCTTGAGATTATAATACCTAAGAAATGCTACACTGCGCTTCAAGCCACTTCTGATGCACTGGTCACCTACTCAGCTACTACAGAGAGGAGCAGATTTTACTTCCAGAGCACATGGTGACACTCCCAAGCACAAATGGTCACTCCCAAGCCAAGAGATGCGCACAGCCACTCATGTTACGTTTTGAGCGTGGTTTTGCATCAAAGCAAGGAAGGAAAGAGAGTGAAAAAGCGTTGTGTGGGAAGAAAAAAGGGTTAATGCTATTCAAAGCCACTGCCTCAAGCCAAAGGAAAACCAAACGAAGTAAGTTTTCCCAACTGACCTTTTTAATACCAACTCTGCCCTTGCTACTGAAGTGTTGGTGCTGACTCGGCACCCCAGCGGTAGAGAATTATACTGGCAGCATCACCTCGCTGTCACTACTGCTGGAAAACCACTACAGAGCAGCCTACAGGGAAAGGAAGAAAAATATCCAACATCCATATGCCTATTCTTGCCTAATATGTACACAGACAGATACACCCAGAGAAAGATTAAACAAGTGAAGAACATGCTCATGGTCATGCCTTAAAACTGAGCTAGGGACCACCTTTGTTTTGGGGGCAGGGGAAGCAGCACCAAACAAGAACAAGATGACCACCATATTTCCAGACTATTTTGTATACTGTTGCTACAACACCTAAAAGTCAGGGTAAATTTTAAATATTCAAACATTTAATTTTAAATATTCAAACTCCTCCTGTCTTATTCCCTTGCGTGCATGATGCGATGTGCATTTAGTTTCTATGTACATTTTGAAAGTCACATTCTGATGACTTAAGGACCACTAATCGTCCTTAACTGACAGTCCTCAACTGACTTCGGCTTAGATGACCAAAAACATCTCTCCATAAAGCATACGAGAATCTGAACTCAGTTAATGCCTTAAGCAAACGACAACTTTTGAAGCACCATGATACACTTGTATTACAATGATGTTTTACACTGAAAACAAGGAAGCCATACTATGCAACAGTGAGATGCCGTACCAGCAAAGCAGGGGTTTCCTGGATGAAATTCACCTATGTGGTCCAACTGGTTTACAGCAATGCACGGAGACACCAGGCAGCCTTAACATAAAATGGATTTGTACCTGTCCTCTTGACCCTGCAATCGATTTGCTAATGTGAACAGGGCACCCACATTGGCTTCTTTCGCAAGCGCTCTGTGCTGTGGGAACTGCCCTCATGCAGGAGCCTGTGGCCTTGCTAGGCCAGAAAGGAGAACTGAGGCACACGCTGCTCCAGCACCCAGACTGAAAGCAAAACCCGATGGCCCCCAGGCTCCCGACAGGAAAGCCCAGGTCTCCCCCAGCACACTCGGTAGGCACCTCAGAGGGTTTGATCCAAGCCTGCACCGAGCTCCCGACCAGCACTGCCACTCACAGGGATGGCAGCACCACACAAAATGCACAGGAGCTGCAACAACCTGTTAGGCTCAACAGCTGCTGCTGAATTTTTGAGATTTTCTAACACCTTAGCACTCCTCTCCCCCAACCAAAGCAGCATCTACGAGCTGCTCCTCATCCTAGCTGTTCGTATCAGCATGTGGGTGAGCACCTGGCCCTCCAGGAAGCTTTTGCCACCAAACTGCAGTCAGCTTTGAGAGCCTGTTCAAGCAAAAAGGATACTGAGATTTCAAGACAGCTCAGCAAACCTAAGGTCACGAGCACCACTTCCAGACATGCAAAAAATTAAGTCAGGACAACAGCAGAGTAACACATGTGGCTGCAGACAAGAAATCCCTCCACTCCTTCCTGTGTAGACAACGGCAAATACTCCTCCATCCCCATCCTTGCCTGTCTGTGCAGCAGTCAGGAGGTGTGTGGGGAGAAGACTGGCTCCCCCTAGTTACTGGGAACCACAGTGATGCTGGGGGCACACGGGACAACACAGACCTTGGGCCTTACCCCACACATCCCCTCCCCTGCGCCCTCCCCGCTGGCTGAGGAGGGACACAAAAGCAACACTGTCTGTCCTTATAAGCTCTGCTTTGCATGTGTTCGGGGAGCGGGGACAGCTGTGTAGACGGCTTGCAGAGTTCCAGGAAGTCGATGTGTTTCTTGGCTTCGACTCCAGTTTATTTGCCTTAGATGAAGTGGCGACCCGAGAAAAGTCCCTTTGCGTCCCCCAAGGGCTGGCACCGGCTGTAGCAGGGCGGCGCTCCTTGGGACACAGCCTGGGGTTTCTCCCCACACTGATCAGTCATCCCTGGTCCATCCGCTCCAGCTCTCCCTCAGGCCAGGGCTGGCTCACGTCCCGCTGGGCACGGAGACGGCCTTGGGACGTGGCGCAGGAGAGGGTGGGAGCCCGGAGCAGAGGCAGGGACCAGAGGGAGTGGGCCCTGAAGGCTCTTCTCTTGGCAGGCGGGATGGAGGTGTCCCATGAAGGCGGGAACGGGTCAGACAAGTAGTGTCACGCTGTCTGCCACAGTAGCCACTGCTCACACGGCCGGGAAAGAGCCAAGGATGAGGCAAGAGAGCAGAGCAGCATGGGGAAGCTGATGTGAGGACCAGCGGGCACCTCTGTTGCCTGTGTCTTCCTGCCCAGCAGGCTGAGGAAGGGGAGGTACACCTGCCTGTGGGCAGCCCCAGCAATCCTCAGAGGAAGCACAGCCCTGGCACACAAAACCTCACCTGCGGCTGCTGCTGCTGCCTCACAGAAGCTAGAGGATGAGGGATGCAAAATGAGGACACAATCCAAAATGTGCCTCTGTGGGTTTGTTGTTTTGTGGTGGTTTTGTTTTGTTCTGTTTTGCTTTTAAGTTTTGCTTTCAAACACAGCTAACTTAAAACCCTGAGCAGGGGGAGAAGCTATAGGTTGATGTCCCATCACCTACATGGCTAAGCAAGCATTGTGCTGAGGGAACGGGATATTTGGCCAAGAATCCGAGGGCTGAGATAGATTTGGGAGAGCCAGATGGAAAACATTTCTAAGTAGCAGAGAAGAAAAGCAACCTCCTCTCCAACAGTCTGAATTACAGCGCCCCTCAGCTCTGACCAAGGAGAGGCTGCAGGGACGTGGGGCGGGTGAAGTGGGATGCTGGGCTTGGCTGGGTAGCTGTGACGGAGATGCTGACATCCCCAACAATATATGGCCAGTCTAAACCACGGGATATCTTGTCCTTTTAAGGTGGGCCAAGAACAAGCATCTGTGCAGCAGCAGCAGCAGCCCCAGCCTGCCATCAATAGCCCCTGGTGTCACCAAAAAAACAGAGGCTCCTGTGCCGTACCAACTGGCTGTGCAGATGCCCAGGCACGCACTTCAAGAGGAGACAATCGGTCCGGTTGTTCGTCCCCGCAGCATCACAGAAACAAGAAGGAACAGTAATAACGAGAGGAAGAAAAGCCGTGAAACCATGCGGCCAGGCTGCTCGCTGGCAATTGGCGCCTGCAGCTGTCGGGGAGGGAGGGAGGGCCTGTTCCCGTCCCCATCCCTCGCCCTGACTGCCAGCAGCTGAGCCAAGGGCAGCTTTGGACCTGGGACTCGAGGTGAAGGTTTAAAGGAAATCTCTGGAGGGAGAAATGAGCAGAAGTTTCACCCCCTCACACTTGCTCTGCACACATAGCTAGAGCTGTGTGTGTGCAGCAGGACGGGTTCGGCAGGGATTAGAGAGGGGCAGGATGAATCATGCCGAGGAAGCTACAGAAAATCTCCTGTGCTAGTGCCCTGCTTCTCATGCAGTGCCCTGGCTGCGATCCTCTTCCTTCAGGACAGATTTAAAGAGAGTTTCACAGAAGGTCTGAATGCACGGGCAATTTTACAAAAACCGTTCTGGAAACAGAGTAAGCTACACCAGGAAAAGACTTGTTCCTTTTGGAGTAACTATGTCCCACATGGCATTTCAGCACTGTAACTGCACCCGCGTGCTAGCAAACGTCCCTGCGCAGGCAAGCCCAAGGGGGACAGCATCGATTCGCTTACCGCTGAGCCCCCAGTGCATCCTTGGCAGCTTGATGCCAGTGCACCCTCTGCTTGCAGCCATACCTGACAGCACACCAAAGCACTTTACACCTCACAAGACAGCACAGTAAAACGATCCACAACATAGGAAAAGAAAGCGTAGAAATTACAGGGATTAAAACTCATTTCCTGGCAGTAGCCTTGTCAACCATCATGATTTTATCATGAGCCCTGTAAAAATCTGATGGTGTTACATTACTGCACAAAAATCTCAAACCATCTTTTTTTTTTTTTAAGTCAAAGTTCGAGTTTTCCGGTTTGTGGAGGAAGGACAGAAACATCACATGCTCAGCAAAATACAAAAAGTAAATTAAAGTGAACAGATTAACTTTAAAGCCTCAAGCTTTTAAGGAGAATAATGATCTCAGATGCTCAACCTGTAATTTCATAACACACATGGATAGCAACACAAGAGTATCCCTTCGTTACACAGCACATGTTGTACCCTGGAACATTTACCTTTCAAAATTAAAATAGCCTTTTTCTTTTTTTTTAAAGAGGAAAAAGAATCACAACATCTCAGCACGTTTTTAACATTTTCTTTAAAAGCCAACACAGCTGCACTCTGATGCTACTTAAAGATGAGAACCTCCATCAAATTACCAAACTCGGTTTAAGCTAAAAGAGATTCAATGTGCAAATATTTTGGAGAGAGACGGATTCAAGAGTTTGCAGCTCTCCTCGCTGCTCTTTTCCAGGGAGCATGACTTGCTGACAGGATTAACTACCGCCAGGCTCACGAAGCTGGGAGACAGCTGCCACATGGCAGCCATTTATTACACAGCTCCACTCCTCTAAAGTTAGGAAAGAGAGAGACTGTTTCATCTGTGTTATCAGCAGGGTTCCTCTGCTCCGCAGGCTTTACTGACTAGGCCTTCTCTAAACAAACACCTCCTTTTCTCCCCCACCTTGTTAACATCATTATCGTCTTGTCTTCTGTTTCTGGTCAGCAGAGGAACTGTTCCCCCTATCACACTCTCCAAACAACAACTAAAAAAATAAAAATCTATAATCAAGACAATTTAAAATGTTCAGAAACACACATATCCCCAAAAATAGATTAATTAAAGAGTGCTAGCTTGAAATTTTTAAGAAGGGAAACCACATGCCACAGGGAGGAGAGAGAGATGTGATGGAGCAAAGGGATTCAGAAGTGTGCTGTGCAGCCCTCACTCTCCCAGACACCCTAGGAGGCATTTGTAATGTCAGCCTCCAACTGCAATATCCAAAGTGGCTACACAACCTTTTCACGAGCCAGATAACCCACAGTGCTCTTTCCTGGCTCCTGTCTCCATAGCAGGCAGACCCTGAGCAGACCCACTAGCCAAAGCCACCCCCCTGCCCTGCCCTGTATGAGGCACAAGCAGGTCTCAAGTCAATCATCTCATACAGTCTCCTAAGGACCAGGAACAGATGCACACCATTTACACCATCTCCACGTGACATTAAGCACAGATGACCATCAGCTGCCATTCTCCTGCTGTTCTGAACCAGAGAGAAGAGAGACAAGCTACCTGTTTAATTTTACCTGGGGTTATTCTGTATTTGCCACAGATGCCAGAGTACCACAAATCACTCAAACTGAGGTTTATTGCTTCCTCCAGGTGAAGGGAGAACCCAGCCTTGAGAAAAACATCTCTCCCATCACTGATTAACAAGTTGCCACAGTCCTGTGAGCACTCTCACTGGCTTATACCAGCTGGGCAGGTAGCTGTCAGGCTTCTTTGCAGAGCTCTAAATTCTGAAATACGATGTTTCTTTCGTGTTTTAGTTAAGTAAATTAGTTACAGCAGTAGATGGTGCTGGCAAGCCTCTCTAAGCTGAGATCCTCACAGGAAAGCCAGTAGGAAAATTTTAAACAGCAGTGCTACATGCCAATAGTATTCTTCAGTACGAGTTTTCTCTCTATTTTGAAGTGCGTACAGTGAAACCTGTGGGAGGTACTTCCTGCACGCTGACAAAATGAAACAGCATCTGCTAATTTTCATAGACTGCAACACGTGTGCCAAAAAAGGGCACAGGGACACAGTTCAACAATTTCTTACGGAATTCAGAATTCCCTAAGATTCATCAGATGAGTACATGAAGACTTGTCAGAAAGGATGTATCTCTTTCTGACTTGAAAAAAGATGTATTTTGAAAACAAGAACTCAAAACACACATACACACACAGATCCCCCTTCATCCACAACCACATCCAAGTGGTTGCCGCTGGCCTTCCAAGTTCCATGTAGCACAGCTTTTGCTCTGGGGCTTTAAAAGCCTAGCAGGCATTTCTAAAGGATTTTACAAAGTACACAGGCCTGGCCTTGTAAAAGCTCGTAAGGAATCCATGGAGGTCATCGTGGAGCTCAGTCAGTCTGCAAACAGCACAATCCACGTGCTGGTGAGGTTAAGGAATGGCCAAAGTTGGGTGGACAGGCCTGGAGACTTCTGCAGTGACTGGCTCCTTCAGCAACGCCATAACCTCTGGAGGAAACGCCTGCTGATCTTCAAAGCCCTTTAGTAGGAACAGCCTTAAGTTTCCTGAACATGAGCATTCTGGTTGCGAGGCCGCAATCCTCTTACGCACGCAGAGAAAAAATACAAAAACAAAGCAAACAAAACCCCCATAAAATCCACTAATAACCACAAATAACCAGTGAGACTGACCCTCTACTCTGCAACGAGTTGTCGGATCCATCCAGCCAAGTTTTGATGCTCCTCGGCACAACAGCCGCACGGATCAAGCAGCAGCTTACAATCTCTGCAGCTCTCCTTTTGCTACTCCAGGCAGTCCTCCACACGTGTAGGCTCCTGGAATGCAACGCTCTGCTGTTCGGACTACGAGGGGATGCTACAGCCTGCAGCTGCACAAGGTGTCCACTGTAACGATACCGAGACCGCTGCAGTGCGCTGCACACTGCCAGGAGAATTTTAGGTACAGCCTTCAGTCGCCTGACGGGCTACACAGACGACCATGGGTAAAGGGGAGCCTGGACACCTGCACACTGCAAAGAATTGCAGGAAGTTTATTTCAGGAACGCTGGGAAAAAAAAAAACAAAAACAAACAAAAACAAAACAGACAAAATTGTGAACAGGTTTCTTCAGTAAGTGAAGTTTCAAGTCGCTATTCCTCCAGCCAAAACCGTCTGCTGCTAGTCCAAAACCACCCTCCTCTTCCAAAATCCTATTTCACCACCAGTGCTTCACACATTGCCATCAAACAGATGATACAGTCAATTATTTCCATAATTCATGTATGAAAAGGGAAATTCATTTCCTTCTGCTGACTCCCATTGACATAATATACCAAAACATTGGCCTGAAACAAACTAGTACCAATTCTGGATAGGTTCAGCTGAATTCTGCGTAAAGCAGTGGTTGCAAGTGTTCACCATAGAGAAAACACAAACGATAACAAGAAAAAAAAATCAGCCAAGTGGCCTGTGCATCCAACTCACACCCACCCCAATATCTGCAGTAGGACAGGAAGAGTTTGCCAGTAGAACCCTGGCTAATGAATCACTTCAATACTGCACACACAGTGAAGCAACATTGAAATCTCATAATCAGACGATGATCCTGCAATTCATACTTCTTTTCAGGAGTGATGCTCCCACATGAATGTTTTTCTCAGTCATACATACATACACACCCACACAGCCACTTTCTTTTAATTCTAAACACGAAATCACCTTGCTTTACAGTTTTAAGACAGTACATACTATGGAGATATACCTCTACATTAATCTTGCTGAGGTCACTTAGAATCAAATCCACAACGAGAGGTGAACAAGACCTGAAGTGTTTTAAAAGAGTCACAAAAGAAAAAAAAAATAAATCTGATGCTGTTTTTTGATTAGGTTACACCTCTTTAAAGGAACAAACTGTATTTCTAACCAATTGACAGACCCTATCCTCCAAACTTCATACAAAAGTGATGTTCATTCAGAGGAAAAGTAAAGGACAAAGAAAACCTCAACACCAGAACTCAGCCTTCCACTCAGATAGTAAAGAGCAGGAGCTATTTTTCACTTCCAATTCAGACATTATTGTTTTGTAGTAAGTTTTATATGCCTTATGGAGCTCAACCATTCAATATAAAGAGAAACAAGAGAAGAACGCAAGAAATCAGTAACCATCTCACCTGTAGAGCAGATAAACATGTATGTAAATGAGTTAAAACAAGAAACTAGAAGGAGAAAGCAAGTAAAACCACCAGTTAAATAAATTATTTCTCACTGTAAGGTGAAAAACTTTTCTTCATCTACCCACTCATTTCACACATGGCAATGTGCAACTACCATTCTACCAAAAATTAGAAGAGAGTCACCACCAGATTTGTTTCCTTCATCTAAACTTCAGATGGGGTTTCTGAAGCTGGAAGATTTCGCCATCCTCACTTACTGACAACTGAAGACCGAAACTGGCCCTTTTCTCACCCCTGTTGGGGTCTGGCACGCCACGGAGGCTACGGAGGTTGGCACCTTCATTCACAGAAGTGTCAGCAGCAACGTGTTCAGTGTGTTTCACACCAAACTCGAAGCATTATTCAATACAGATTTGACATAAAAAATATGAAAGCTGACAAGTTCAAAGGCTCCTCAGCAAATATATTCCTTTAAAACTTCCTAAAATCTCAAAACATGGGTTATTTCTGAAGTAACAAGGTCTTTCAAATAGCAGCAAGCAAGCTCCCCAAAGAGTGGGGTAATTGGGCTGGTTATCGCACCTCTGGGGGAAGTCACAGGCTCTATCTTGGCAGATATACCCAGGGGATTGATTAGTCCATGATAAGCAATTAGGCTCCCTAGGGAGGACAGTTAACTGCCTTACTCAAACAAAAAGGCTGCACAAATGAAAGTCTCACTAGATTAAAGAAACACTATCCGAAGAACAGCAAATTTGTGTTTGGTCCCTTCTACTAGAACTAGCAAATATTTCATTGTCTACATATGGCACACACAGATCTCAGAAATCCCAAATTTGAGCACGTACTTGCTGCTAAATTGGTAACAAATGCTCCAAAGCATTTTCTTTCCCAAGACACCAGTGTTGTGATGCAGGAAAAAAGGAGGAGGGACGGAGGGGAGGAATAGAGTAAATAATGATCAGACGACTAGAAATAGCAATCTCTTTCATTTAAATTGTCTACGCCATTGTTAAAATAGTCCCCAACTAAGGATAAGCTGCCGAAAGCGGGACCTGGAAAGGCCATACGTGGCTGAGGGTCATTTCAGAATGAAACCCCCAGTCAGCAGCAGCCCCACCATTATATGACCTGCTCCAAAAAAAGTTGTGGGAGGCTCCTGCCCGCGGTGAGGCACCCATGCATGCCACAGTCCTACCCACGTTAAACATTTATCTGTGGTGAAACAGGGGCACGGATTCACCTTTCGCCTGACAACTGATGTAAAAGCTCCAGCACACACCAGAGCTGACAATGACGATATTGCTGACTTGCATCAGGCCCAATGTATTTCAAAGTACTTCGATGGCTTAAAATATGAAGGAATGCTTTTCAGCAAGACGACCCCCTGTTTTTTTCTGTCCTTTTATCTTTTCCTAACAGTTTGCCATCCAGTGATAGGAGGGAACCCCAGCTGCAGAGCCCAAGCTTTTATCTTCTGCTGACCACGCAACAACACAAAGCTCAGTGCTGGATTTCCTGCTGCTTGCCTAAAGGGGCTGTTCAGCTTGTTTAAATATTACTTGCCTTGGGAGCCTTGGAGTGGTGCCCAAGCACTGTACTGTATCTTCCCAGCATCCATTTCAGCATGTACTTTAAAGGTCTTTAGGTTCGACGTACTGTGTTCTCCCTCGCTACAGGAGGAGCCTGATATCTCCAGAAAAAAAAAAAGGAAACCCCACTCGACTCCTCCCTCTCTCCCCATTCCCCCCATTAATCCCTGTGCCTCATTCCCTTAGGCAGCTAACAGAAGTCCCTCTTCATCCCAAAAGCAAGCCCTCCTTGTCACCATTACCGTGCCACCGAGAGGCTGCGTCCTGGCTACAAGGTCAGCAGGGAGATAACCTTGGCCAATAGAAACGATCTGCAACAGTCCAAAGGCAGCGGCCACCCATTGAGCAGCCCAGCAGGCCCTGCTGTGAACCTGTTTGCAGCCGATAACAGCAGACACAGATGGAGAAGGAGGAGATAAAAACCCAGATTCCAAATCTATTTGTGAAAGATGCAGACAGAGCAGCTCAAATACAGAAAACTTTAGTGAATACTGAAGTTTGCAAGAACTGCCCTGTAAAAAGATGTCTCTCATATTACCCAGCAGCTGAGACGCAGAAATACATCTGCCCCCTCCTTAAGCTGACAAAGAAGTGCAGTTGCGAGGAAACTCAAGGCCAGAAGTGAAAACCTGTTTTTAATTCATTCTGTTTCGCCTCAGCCTGCAGCGCACAGACTGCTTTAACCTGATGTAAGCCACGGCTGTCAGTCAGCAGGACAGACTGCCAGTCCTCACTTCACCCCTCCGCTCCAGCCACACATCCTTCCTCCTGCCAGTCCCAGCGCTTGAACAGCCACATGGTGATCTGGGATCACGGAACTGATCTGGTCTGGGATTTATGTTGTTTGGGGGGTTTCTTGTTGTTTTTCACTTAAAAACGTAGCACACACATATAGTTTCATCAACAGCCTTCACACAGGGGAGCTGAGACATCGTCAAATTACACCCTCTATTTGAGTGAGGGATGAGAGACCTGAGCAAGAATGCTGTCGGTAACCCTACTCCCGCGGTGCTGCAGTACCGGGGAAAGATGAAAAGATGTGGTGGAACAAACCCGCAGCCGGCTCCATCTCCAGAGTCCCTCCTCCTGCTCCCTCTCACTCCCTTCTCTCCAGCTCAGAGCTTGCTCACAGCCCCTCTGCCCTCCTGTCATTTAAAAGTCTATCTGAAGTTCAGTTCTCCTGTTAAACCCATTGGAAGTAAGTTCACAATAAAATAAACCACCATAATTAAAATGTCTGCACCACATCCCTCCCATGGCATCCCTGGAAGAGGGGAACAAGAGAGCAAGAGCAGTCCCAGGCAATGAGTTGGTGATTTTCTGCTTAACTATCCCATTTTTCCTAGATCAAGGACTGGGTGTACCTCTTGCACAGTGCTAAACACAAAACAAACACAAGTCCAAAACATCCCCTTGCCTCCCTCATGGCTGAATTAAGCATAATTTTCAACCTTTCTGTTTGTTTGTAAACATTTGTAAATGACCCTTTCCCCACTAACAAAGACAAAATTTACCCCCTCCAATCCAACTCATGCTTCATTAAGTCACATCAGTAACAGTGCTGAAACAGTCTGCCACCATGTGCCAACACATGTACCAGCCACAGTTGCAGAGGTCCTGGTAACTGGGGCAAGCAGCTCACCTGGAGTCCTCGGGTACTTCAGAAACAATATTTGCAAACCTTGGACTTAACACACAGCACAGTGGGAATGGCACACATGGGCAGCTGCCCCCCTCCAGAGAGTGGCATTTATTGTGAAATGCATCACCTGAAGGGGACGGGATGGGGCAGAAGTGGAGAGAAGAAACCCAAGCTGCAGAGGGACAGGGAAGGAGGTGTTGCCTGGCTGCGTGTCCCCAGGCGCTGCTTAGCTCGCGTTGCTTGCACCATCTGACCGCCCAAAGCCAAACATGGAATGTAGGTAGCAAGTCATAGCGCTGCGCAGGGCTGGAGACGTGACCCTTCAGCTGTTTCTGCATTATAATCATTGCACTGGGGCACAGCAGGACCAAAACTCGGCCTGGGCAGATTTCTGTGACGTTGTGGCTTGTTAAAAACGACAAGAAAGGCCACACGCTGCTTTCAGATTTGCTATCACAGTCACTTTTCTGCAGGCCCAGCATTCCCTGTTTAAAATCCTCAATCTGCAAGAAAAACAGAAGGCCCAGAACTCTTCTGGTCTATTCAAAACAACATTAAGAAGTCAGATTTCACAGGGCTGTGATCTCTCTCTCCCCTCTCCACAAGACAAAAAGGAGTTGCACACAAAGATGCAGTGAAGCAGCACTCCTGAACCACCATTCTCTGCATTTCTAAGCTGGTCCTGGTCACTTCCCCTTCAGGCCACTTCTTCTCCCAGGCTGTCTCTTGCTCTCTTTTTAAAGTTTCTGCCACTAATAAACAAGAAAAAATTAAAACCTTACTGCAATACCATCATTTCCTTGTGTTACCATATTCTCCAGTGAACTGATTGACTCTCAGACTGATCCTGACCCTTAGCTCCCACTGGGCCTCAAGTGATGCAAACCGCTTCTTTCAGCTCTTCCTCCATTTTATTTTTGTCCTAACATGCACCGAGTACAAGGAGAGGACTAAGTTTTGCAACTCTGGACTTAAAATGCAAATATCTTCACTGGTAGAGCTGGAAAGGAACACTTTCAGGCAGTTTGATTGTTTCAGTAACATGCTCAGAATTAAGCAAAGCTCAAAGAGAACAAGTCAGGAAATTATTGAAATCAATATATTCAACACATCTTTCTGTCCAGGCTTTGCCCTACAAGGGAAGCCTCAGTTACGAGAAGCAGAGTTTGTCAGGTACCAACGTGAATTTTAGTGCAACAGGTCAGTGGAGAAACAAGAGCAAAAACTGCAGAAGGAGAGCATGAAAACCTGCAGCAGTGCACAGCCCAAGCGTTTCCGTTCGTGAAACGTGGCAGGCAGAGTAAATCTGGAGAGCGCAGTCCCTTTCCAAATGACTGCCTTTAGGAGACCATGAGCTTTCGCAGGCCAGGGGATGCTTTCGGGAGATCACTCAGAGCTACCCCCAGGCTTCCTGTCTGACACCATGTGGACTCCCCCCTTGCCCATCCCTTAACCAAACAAAATTTAAATGTTAGTACTTTTAGCGTATTTCCAGACAAAGAGGCACTGAAAGCAAAATCTTTGTGAGGGCTGAATACAACGGGCTATCCTCCGAACTTCAAGGATGCCAGTTTTGGCAGGAGAAGAGAGGCACAGGGATGCCAAGCAGTTACCGGGAAGTGAAGAAGCCACCAGTAAGCTACGAATGAGGTCTCGTGGGTCAGAAAAGCACACCTGTGGCCATAGACCAAAAACTTCTGTTAGCACAAGAAAAGCCCCCATCTCTAAGAAACCACTTCCTATCTTACTGTCCCCATCCCCTCCCCAATAGCCTTCTCCCTGCTGTAATTCGGTACACCCAGGCAACTGATCTCTCACCATCCCTCAGAAGAATTGGCTAATACAGCGTCACCCAGCCCACCACATGAACAAAAACCACCAACGAATCCAGCCGGTGGTTAACTGCAAATTGCTGCTTTACTGACACCATGACACTGCCCAAGGTTCCCTTCCCCTCGCGCATACTGCCCTCTTAGAAACCTCCTCTGCAAAACTCAGATTTACAAATACACATGCAGATACTTTACACATCTGCTTCCACCTGGTGGATTACCAGAGATGGAGACTGCAGCGTTTTAAAAACAAACACATAAACCCACCTCTAAAATTAGTTGCATGATAATTCTGTGGGCAAGAGCAGAGGGGAAGAGTGGTTGAGTTCAGGGAGGAGGGGGAAGTCTGCGAGAAATGGAATACAAATCGCTAAACTGTTTAACTCATTTTGAAATTCTGTTTTTTCTCTCTTGGAAAACAAGCAAAAAATGAATTTTTCTTCTGTTCTGAGGAGTTTCTTGAAACAGAGGAGGACAGAGATATTCAGTATTGCTCTGCGGTGCTTAACATTATCCTGGTTTTGCAGACAAACATGAATAAACGACTCTGATCAAGTGTCTCGTCAAAGAACTTAAAATACTCTTTCCACGGTTTTACCTTCCATAATCAAGAAAAAAAGCAGTTTTAAAACGCACATTAAGACACATATTATACATACACACTGTACATAATCAAAACAAACCAAAATTCAAAAGTAATTCATTCACTCCTAGCCATAACTATGGAAACCAGGAGATCTTTTAGCACTTCAGCGAATCGAATGAGAAAAGTCAGGAAGTACCCTGAGATACTGCCTGTTGTAAAACCTTCCAGGTCTGGTTTCTAAAAATTTCCTTGCTGTGGTACCTGCAAATGCAGCTCTGCAGTGACTTCCAGTTCCGTTTTCACATGCATATTTTTAAAGATAGCAGCCGCCTTCACCCTGCGCATACAGCACTGGGGGTTATCTCAATTCCCGCTGGCCGGAGTTCCCAGAAAAGCCAACTCCGGAGATCCGAGGTGTGGCACATTCCTTTTTGCTCCAGATACTGCTCCCGACTGGAGGTGAAGGTAAATATTACTCCAGGCTCAATCTGTTTCCCTCTTGCACCCACAGCAGCTTAGTAAGATACAGTCAGCAGGCTATTGCAAATTACACTTACGGGCTCGTTACAAATCAAGGCCTCAGCCTTGCTAGTGAATTGATACTAATAGGCCTGTTTTATGGAAGAGACCCATTAGCTTCCACAGAAGCTACAAAGTCCCAGTGCAAACTGTGGTCTGCAAGGGAGGGCTACGTGGCCCCTGCATCAGGAAGTCTGTGTACATCACACACATATTTACACACCTCTTGGCCTTTGTTTTTAAAAAACAGTTTAGGAGACCAGCAGCGTTTGGCAAGGTGTGCACATCTTGTCAGACAACTTTCAAGCTACCCTTACGCCACATGGAACAGAAGTGCCCACAAAGTAAAGCACGTTCATGAGAACGATGCTTCCATCTTAACATCGACAAACTCCTCAAGCAGAGGTTCTGTACCTACACCTGTACATCGCAGTGCAAGAGAAACAGCCAGGCGGTCCCCGCATGGTTTCTGCATGTGAAAGAGAAGACAAATATATAACACAAGGCCTCTAAACTGTTAACTGAAGATGTGGGTCTAGGCTGCCAACTTCAGCACTCAGAGCTGATCTGACTTATTCTGGTCTGAAGAAAGAGGGACACAGGGACGCTTGGCTTCCACTGGGTTACGCACAGACCTTTCTACCATACGCACTGCAGCAGACACTAGGAACAGAACAAACTGGAGAAATGGCCATTGCTGATGATTATCGGCTGTAATAATCAATAGCAAGCTTAATCAATCGATAGCTATAACGGCAATCTCCCACCCGCTTCACCTTTCTCAAATCTCAATGCTTCTGCATTACAGCACCGAGGACTAGAAGAACAGGTCAGACTTTCTCTCTTTTTCAGGGATTCTAGGTTTGTGGTGTTTTTTCCTTCTTTCCAATAAGGAAAGAGAGGACATGAAAAAGAATTCAAAACCTTAAGTTACTTTTCCTTAGCTGGATTCTTAGAAATGGATGACGAATTTTTTTTTTACTACTAATTTTTCTTTCAACCAAAACAAATGTGGCCTGAAGGCTTTCGGCACAAATGGTTAAAGCTTGGTAAAGCCGCGTGCAAGAGAAGAGAGGACCTGTAATAAAGCTGCCTGGTGATCTCCAGTTGGAAATCCTCCTGGCATCCCGGCTTCTTGCATGCAGAGGAACTTACTGACATTCTCTCTTTGTTCCTGTCCCTGATGACTCTCTACCTGGAAATTAGGAAGCTGACTAAGCTCCCTAAAAACTGGTCTGGTCACTCCCAGTCACCCCCGCTCCAAAATGGTGAAAGCAGACAGTTTGTCACCTCAGCAGAGGAAGTCTCAGACTACAACAGTGGAATTGCAGCAAACATTAAAAGAATCTTTTTTGCTCTCATTCCAGTTGCTGTCACAGCCACTCATCCTGAAAGTCAAGAGAGATTTTCAATGCATTTCGGGGGTTGCTGTCTTTAAGCCCATAGGATAAAATCCACTCATCTTTGTTCATGAGTCAGAAAATGTTTGCTTAGAAAAATAAAGTACAAAAAACCTGCAATTCTCTCACAATCACTCAAGTCCAAGAGCTACAGCCTTAGCACTGCCAGGTTCCCATCTCATTAACTGTCTTGCAATACTTGTTTTTGTAATTGTTTTCCATACTGTCTACACAAAAAGCTATCTCAGAAGCCAGAAGAACTACATTCTTTAAACATGGACCCTTTCCAGACTTACCCCAAACCCTTCAGTGTTTCAGGTGCTATACATACATGAGCACACAGATCACTCCAGGCCCAGCAGTTAATTCATTTTCAAGTTGCCCTTGCTTTGAGGCTAAACACTTCCTGAAGTTCTCCATCCCTGAAGCTCCCCTCACTCTTTCAGGGAAGCCAGACTGCCTCCTGCTTCCTTTCCATCCATGGCTGCTAAAACTCCACTGCAGCCCCCAGAGCCACTCTCCCATAAGCCACGTTAGTGTGCTACAGTGCACGCAGAGCGTGATTCACGTTACCTGCTACATACCCAGCATTTTTCTTTCCAAGAACTTCATAGTGAGTAGTTGCTTGTTTTCCAGTTTTTCCTTTTCAGCTCTTTTTTTAAGGCACAGACACCTTCTCGCCCTCTTTCCTCATCACCTCCACTCCAAAAGACAGAAGCTCGCTGATCCCTCCACTCTGAATCAGTGGCTGCTACCTGGTCTTGAACCAAGATGCAGAGCACAAACACTCCCCTCCAGAAACTTTAAAACCCAAATGCAATTTCTTCACCCATCAGTTTGAATGCCAGGCAATAAAAATGCTAACAAAATAAGTCACAGTACAAGAGGTCACCGGGGAGCTGCCTGGGGTCTGTTGACTGCTGACAAGTCCTTGGGAGGAAGGGATGGCGACCCGGCCACCGCTGGGGGCTGCCTCCCTCAGCCTCTCCACCAGGTCCTGCTCTGCTGACTAGGCCCCAGGCTCACCCTGTGTCTCTGGGCCGTAACGAACAAATAACGGCTGAACGCCACCAATGGCTGCTGGGCTCAACAGCGCCTGTGTCCTCTCCTCGTCCTGCGGTGATGTCACACAGCCTGGGCTCCAACAGCACCGGCCCAGAGGGATAACAAAAAACAAACCCATGGTCACCTCCCAAAGTAGAGTGTACCCAGAAGAGTAGGCTCGCAATGCGATGCACATTTATATTCTTTGCGCACTTTACGTCCTAGCTCAAGGTAAACCCCATTTTGGAGAGCTTTTTCAGAACAAAAAAGCCCTGTCCTCCCCATTTTTGTGCAAGGAGCAAATCCTCCAATACTTGCTTTGTGTGCTTAGGGCTCTGAAAGCTGCCAGAAAGAGCTGAAGGATAGAGGGAGAAGGAAGTTTTCTGTCACAAATTCTACTTTTCAAAAGGTTTTAGAAATAACTGTGTGATCAAACAGATGCAGTAAGTTGCTCAAATCAATATGTAAACTTGGAATGGAAATTATTTAAAATATCACTATGACATTAGGTTTTCTACTTCTATTTCTTTACAATTCTATTTCTTTACAGTTTTGACAGCAAAGGACAAGTATTCTCCCGTAGAATAAAATTACTTTTCAACTTCAAGACACAATTAAGACAGGAACTGGTATCTTTGCACTTCTCCTATGCATTCGTATCATAGACTCAATGGTACAAACATGAGGATGCATACCTGCAAGGTTCATAAACACACCTTTGCATTTGAAGAGATTACTGAGCAATCTAACAAAAGGGTGTTTATTTTTAGTGCATTCAATTCTGTATCACTCGGCCCATTTGCAATCTGTAATACTGATATCATTTAACATTGCAGACAAAGGGACCCATGCATCTCCATCAATCAGATGTAGTAAATCCACAAAAGTCAACACAAAACCAAGCAAGAGACATAAGAATCAGGTCTCTGGGATGCTATGTTACTGTCTCCTGCATGGTTTATTTTTATGAGCTTGATGAAGCACAGCCTTTAGCCAAGTGCTTTTTCATACAAACTCATCCATAGCACAGAGGCAATTAATCATCATTTATTACTTACCTTCTGGCAACACCCACCTTAAGCTAGGCACCGTTCAGACACATCAGGAGAGACAGTCCTAGTCTGAAGCCTCTGAAGTAAAAGGGAGCCATTTCTGAGACCCGATCCTGATGGACAGACAACTAGACACCAGCAGTACTTGGCTACCAGGATCTACCAGAATAAAGCCGCTCACAGGATAACTTCAACACGAATTCAGTTCTTTCAAAAAGGGACAAGGTATGTATTAAATACACCGGCTGTACCTACTTTTCAGTGCCTGTCAACTGCTACTGGTGTTACAGTATGAGTAAGTCTCATGAAAGCAGAAATATTTTCTTTGCTGAAGAAACATGGTGAATCTTCATAGACTTATTGATCAGAGCCCCTCACTTGGTTACAGTATATGGAAAAGCAGTTATTCTGTTCTTCTGCAGCATTAGTAACTTCTCAAACAAAGAAGCCTGATTGAAGCAGACAGTGAGGGGCTTATCAGCTTAGGAAATGGGAAGGATGGTCCAATTAACTGCCAAGCAGTCAGACATAATTCACTCTGACGAGGCCAATGAGAGACAAGTCGGAGAAACGCCATGTCCTGTCCATTTATGTAACGCCCAAACATTTTCCCCTGCAAAGTCTCCACTTCTGGAAGTGTTGCCTAAATAAGGAGCAAGTCACTGGAGGAAAATCCACCTGTGCAGGTCCGCACCTAAGTTGCACCCTCTCTGGTGAAGCAACTTGCCTTGGTGGCACAGAAGACACTGCCAGCCGCTGAACTGCTGGACGCAGGCGCGGACAGCCATTCTCGAGCAGACAGCCAGAAAGCTCTCTGCGAGGTTATCTGGGGTCCACACTGCTGCGCTGCCTTCTCACACATCAAGGATGGGACAAGAAGCAGAAGGGCACAAAAAGGCAAAAACAACCCACCTCGGTCTAGGTAGGCAGGCTTTGTCTCCTTTTCCTCAACGACTTCTAGCAAAGGAGGAGTCTGAATGTTACAGAAAAGAATTATATAAGAAAAACCAAAGAAAAAAGCTAAAGGCAAAACATATATAACAAATGATTAAGAAAGCTGTGAATCCAGCCACAGCGCTGCTCTTCGTGTCTTCTACCATGCCCAGGACTCTGCTAGCATTGAGTAAACAAAAGGAAGGCACAGAGAAAGAAGAAGGGGAGAAATTCCACAAAAGATGCTCAAATGAAAAGAGAAAGTTCCCAGTGAAACATAGCTCTAGCTTGGGACCCATCACCTAGAAGGCAACAGGCATTTAAAGTGGAGAAAGGAGAAAAAAGAAAGAAAAAGTCCCCAAAACATTGATTCATAAATACAAGCTTTGCCTGACATTTACAGGAAGAGTGGAACCTTTAATCTGCAACAAAAATGCACGTGTGGGACCCGGTCCATCCTTTCATAAGGCACCTTGTTTTGTGTAATCCTCTTCGTTTTCCAAAGTGTCAGACCTCCAGACTGTCATGATCAGAAACATGTGCTCTATGCACGATGAGCAGGAGTGCAAAAAACCCCAGTCGTGTGGAGTATTTATGTTACGTATGGCAACATCCTATTTGTCAGCCGGTTACCAGGAGCTCAGGCATCCGTGTGGTACTTGCAAAGTCGCCTTGCAGCAGGGTGCTATAGCGAGCACCAACCAGACTATATATGGTATGTTTACTGAACGATCGGGCATAAACATGTTACAGAAGAAATGATGTCCTGCATTAGATGCCGGGCTTGCTGCTGCAAGGCAAACCACCCTGTTCAGAAAGCAGTTTGTCACATACTTCTCACATGCTTCTGGCCTCCGGTGCCAGTGAAACCTCTAGAAAACAGGAACAGGTTATGCTGCAAGTAATGATTAACTACGGGGAGGATCGGCCCTGCGAGCTCCACCCGCCAGCATTCCCTGTCTCCTCGCTGCTCTTCCTCCCCCGCTACTTTTGGGCTGGGACCGCTGGCCAGGCAAGGCGGCAGAGGGCACGAAGGCACACACAGGGCCACATGCCGCACAGAGCACGGCCCCTGTGACGGGATGATGGGCACGGACAAGTGCACCTCGATTTCTTCAGAAACAGCTGGCAGCGGGCGAGCAGGCGCTGCAGCCAGCCATCCATCCATCCATCCATCCATCCACTGCCCCTTGTTCAAACCCCATCCGCACAGGACTATTTCATCATGGGGAGGAGGGGGGGAATCCTGAAAGGGGAGAGGGAGGAGGGTGTACTGAAGATGCCTTAAAGCACAGGAGAAGGCTCCTATCTGGCTACAGCGGCCTGTCTAACCTGTTTTGTGGTATGTTCCAGTTAACTCTCCTTTTGGTTGGGCTTTTTTTTTTTTGGCAACCAAGCTCACGCTGCAGCCCCTTCTCTCCCCAGACTCCTTTCACGCTCTGTCGCGCTCCAGCCCAAACATGGGCCGCATAGAAAGGAGATGCCAGAAAACAAAATGCAAGTCCACGGCAGACTGAAACTGGACGCACAATTTCTTTACCATAGCAAACTTCCTTATCAACTTGCCAGGACCACCGACCATCAAGTGCCAAACTGCCCGCCTCTGTTGCCGCTTTTCTACATTATCAGCTTCTGCAGCTCCTCAAAAAAGCCCCAAAACTATGCAAAGCGGTAAGGGGGTGGAAAAACAAAGCAAAAAAAAAAAAACACCCCAAACCACACACCCAGAAGACTGCATGCCACGCAGATCTCACCAGAGCATGGTTGTGGGGGCAGCAGCAGCAGTCACAGCATCAGGACGTAAATTCATCACCGCAGCAGATTTATGTTTTCGTTGTGTACTGTGTTCACAGGGTTAATGGATGGCCCAAAGATCAGAAATATTACCTGCTAAGCAACAAAAGCACCAACTCAAAGCGGTGCTGGGTGGCTTCTGACAGGGGTGAAGCAGTTGGTAACCAGTGGCAAGAACCTGGTGGTGGTTCCGTAGCCATTTTAAGCAGCAGACGTATTAACCACGGGAGTGCAGTAACAACCAGGGCCAAAAGCATGCTACAGAAACTAGGACCCCTAAAAGCTCAGCAACACACACATACCCCGCCGTCGTGGGCAAAATAAACTTAGAGAAGCCAACAGAGAAGAAAGATTATTACATGACCTCCGGAGCACAGCAAATCCCTCAGAGCAATAAGCGCTAAGGCATCAGAAACTTCCTGGTTTCCAGGCTGCTGTTTCACATGTTTTCTGGGGAGTTTTGATGCTGTGGGAAAGATTTCCAACCTCACTGAAAGCAAGCCTGCAACATCCCCTTCCACTCCCACTGCAAGTATGCAGTCCATAAAAAATTAAGTGTTGGAAACAGATGCTTGAGCAAAGACTCCTCTTTTTTTTTTTTTTTAAATCGTATCAACAGTTTAGCACTTGAATCGTTTTATCAAACTATTTTGCCATCTCTTTTTTTAAGGCAGCAAGGGGAGCGAGAGGGGAGGAAGATGAAGCGAGCAAGTGAGAGCGTGCGAGACGCACGCAGTCTGTAACTTGAACACCGTTTTACGGATGCATTTACTGTACTGCTTTTCTGTGGGGGCTTTTCAGGCCAGGGTGGCCTTTGTCCCTGCACGCTACATGCTAGCCAGCTCCTCACAAATGAGCAATCGCAGAGAAAGCGGGTCTGGCTCCTTCTCCGAATCTGCTGGGATGCCGAGGCACCAAGATGGGCCTGAAAAACTTCCGTCTGGTTACGAAGCCGATCCGTCCCTTTGGTCACACGAGCGGCTGGAGTGTGGTACAATTATTAACTGTGCTGCAGTCACATGAAAGGGAGCGAGCTTCCCCCTCCCACCCTCCTCCCACGGGTAACATGATGTGGGCAGTGAATACATGAAGGAACATGGTGAGGCTGAGGGGTGGAAACGTCCACAGAAAGGCTGCAAAGCTGGACTTTTAAAAAAACTGTTTCTTTTTGGTGGATGGATTATTACGTTTCAGGCAAGCCTGCCAGATGCTCGGACTCATTCAGGTGTCCAGAGGAGGGTGAGGTAGGGAATCCTCATCTTCTCCACTCAGCAACGCCTTCTTTAAAGAGGGAAAATTAGAGGTGCTTCCTGTCTTACCCATTTCTTAAACACAACGATGCTGGAGCATGGAAAGTATTTTTACTGAAGCACAAATGGGCGATCCCTAAGCTGGTGGGGTTACTTTGGAGGTGTTCTCATTTGCTGGGGGAGGCTCAACAGGTATGAGAGAGGAGAGATGGGGAAAGGAGCCCACTGTGCTTGCCAGGAGAAACTCCTGGCACTGCGACAAATGAGATCGGCAGTGTGGACTAAAAGCCTAAGCTGTGATTCAGCTGCTGGGACCGCAGCCTCATGCAACCCCTCTGTTTTACAGCCTGCGCTTGTGTAACTGAGAATGGGGACGGCGCTTCCCAAAAGCTGCTCTTCAGGGCCGAGGGGGAAACAACAGAGATACGGCGTGCAAACTGTGCGGTACCCGCTAACCCCCAACTGCACCTCCGACCCCTCCTCACACACCTCCCAGTAGGCCCATATAGCATTGTTTTAAGTGTAAAACAAGGTCAGAAACCCCTATCTCAACTAAGGAGCTCCGCTGGATGGCCACGCAGCCCCTCCAGCCACGTGCACCATTTCAGCCAAAACCAGTGAATTGGGCTGACCATGGAAGTGGGGCAAGCAGTGAGGAACAGCGCCAGGTTTGGCATCAGATGACACTTCCTAGACATAGTTAAAAATGTAAAGCACCGAGCATCTTTAAGTGGTCACATCTATAGAGTCTCCGGACCTGCAGCACTTAGCAAGAAAAACAGAGGGGGATACAGCGAGTTGATGACACACAGTAAACCCTAAACTGTCAAAGTGCTCTTTGTATTTTCAGTTAAGTTATAATTGAATATGTCCCCACTAAAACAACTACATTTGTAATGTTATACCATGCATCCATTTCATAAAAATATTTTAAAATGTGCTTTTGCCTCGGCCCGCCTACACAAAATAATGAAGAAATATCACTCATCAGGAACTCCCTAAGAAAAATAAACCTTAAAATAGCCCGGTACGCTCACTGAGTAACATGTATTTCTGCAAAACTGCTGTGCTTTATATATTTTGCATCTGAAAACTGCAAGTCTCACACGCGCGCACACACAAAAGACAGACAGACTGCTGCTGTGGACAAAATGGTGCCATTTAACACAAAAATCTGGTTTATGCACAGGCTGGCTGTAGTGCATGCTGGTCCCAAGCAGAGTGGGATGCAGCCAGTTACATCGAACAGTTGTGCCCTCAGCAACAAATGGCGCATTCATAAAACTGGAAAAGCCTCTGTCTAGGGGCTCGCAGCTCTGCAAGAGAAACAATCGCTCGCTGACATTTTGTGAGGGAGGGTATGGCAAAAAGAAGTTGAGGGGGAGAAGTACGATCTACAGCGAAGTTATGTACAGAAGAAATATCAAAATATACAGGAAAAACCACTAGATCTGCCGTTGAGTTACTCTGCGCTCGCCGTGCGTTAGCCAGCCTCTAACAAAAGAGCAAGGCCACCTGAAAAAGACATGTGCTTGGAAAACACTTGGCCAGTCAAGAGTACAGAAGAGAAAGAAGAAGGAGGAAAGAAGAAAGCTTTCTTGTTGAACGCTGGCCCATGAAGAAGCGACAGACATCCTGCAGGCTGCAGCACACAAAGCCGCATCAGACAGGCAGTTTCTCACAAGTCTCTTACCCTTGCCTTTATTAGCTATGCCACCTCCACACTGGTAACTAAAAGCCAACATCTGGTGCTAGCTAAATGTCAGCACAGACAATCTCTTTTAATAAAAATTTAAAGAGTCTGGGTCCCAGCGAGGAAGTCATTAGTGCTTTGAATGCAAGACCCTACACAAGGGCTGCAAGGCTGAAACAATCCAGGCTTTTACGCCTGGCAGAGTGGTGATTTCGCTGTACGCCAGGTCACGTCTCTAGGCCCCCTGCTACCTCGCACCGGAGACGCGCAGCTCGTGATCAGTGACCCAAGTGTAGCCCACCTGGATGGTTCATCTGCTCCGCACCCCACGCTGAGGAGCCCAGACGGGGCTATGGACACGCAGGTCCTGCTGCAGGACAGGAACGTGGTGTACAGCGTGCCCTTGACTCCTGAAGCAGCAATGCCAGGCCCCACTGCCTGCCCCAAACACACCTGCATCTGCATCCGTGAAGCTGAATCCTGCTTGCCCCTGAGATACACGAGACACCCACACAAGTCGGTGCAAAAGTGCTCCTAAATGGCAGCTAAGCAGCATGGCTTATTAGTGACTACCTGTCACCTGCTCCGTTCTGCTGAGCTCAGTCACTGCACTAAAAAGCCCCGAATCACACACCAGAACTGAAGTTCAGTGGGAGAGCCAGCGAACGTTTCCGTAAGAGGAGAAATGAATCGAGGCACACCTGCGCCTTGATAGGAAATTTAAAAACAACAAAACAGGGTTTCCCAAGGTTACCGTGAGGCATCCACCCCATTTTCTCCTGGCACTCATGCGGCACAGAGGTCTTTCACATCTCACCCAGCAAAACCTTTCCACCAAGTCAAAGCTGACCACAGTAGTTTGGGACTAATGAGACTGCCTCCCCCAGCCAGGGGCAGCCCAGCTGAAGGAAAGAAGACAGAAATTTTGTGCGATGGTTGATAGAATGACTCCCTTTACTGAATTACCTATATTTGTATCTGAGAGATTTAAGAGAGTACTCTTGCACTGAAGCCTTTGCAAGGGTACCTAAAAAGAGGACAACTGTAATTCTTCCTGCCCACAGTGCACCTAACAGTCTTCTGAGAGCATTTCATGAAACAATTCCAGAGGGGAACAGGACTGTGGTCTCGCAGACTGACAGTACAAGTATTTTCACACGGAGGTTTATAAAACACAAAGGCAAAGGAGGACAAGTGGTTCTTCAAGAGCGAGCCCTTCCTGCATCTTGGTGGTAGGAGCAGGCAAAAAGCTGTGGCTCTGCTGGAGTCGAGGAACAAGCGCTGGGAACACACAGGGCCGGCTACAGCAGCAAGGGCCGAGCAGCAGCTACTGAGGCGCTGGGGAATGAATGGTAATGTTTTTGTTTAGCAGCTGTGCCCCATAAATGATTGCTATTGCAATAAAGTCTGCACTGTATTTGCATAAATAATTTCAATAAAACTGCACGAAAAGCCACTTCATTAGTGCCGGTTATCAGTTGGAGACCTACAGCAAATATGAAACTGGGAACGCTTTTGCAGAGGCATCAAAGCAATCCAAAAATTGTCCTTCTTACTTTATTTCTTGGTCAGTTTCCAAGCAAAGCAAAAGTTTACACTCACACGTAATGCTCTGTAATGCTCCCATTAAACTTGCCCTTAGTACTAAGTGAATGTATTTGAGAATTCAAGTAGCACACATGATTTTGTTTCCCTCCATTGACTTTACAAAGGCTCCTAATACAACACACAATCGGCTTACTAGGAAAGGAAGCTTTGTTTGTTTGTTTTTGTTTTAAATTTGGAGAAGAAGGTAAAAACACCTGGAAAGCTGTGGGAGAGCATCAACAGAGTTAAAAAGAAAATTACATCCCAGCCTCCTGAAAAACTTTAAATACAGCACTTGGGGAAGTTTGAGAATAAGAGACGAACAAAGAAGCTCTCATTTTGAGAAATGTCTGTGCTTTCAACACTGAGTCACAGAATACAAGTCTCCACATCACCTTGCAAAAAGAAAAATGAAAAAAATAAATCCTGCCTGAAATGTGTCACTTTTCGCTGCTGTTTACTTTGTTTGTTTGTAGTGGTTTGCTAAAACCCCACAAATATTTAAGACCGAAACCACAGTCTGTATTTTATATTTAGATGAACTACGGCATCTTCCAAGAGGCTGTAATTGCAAGCCTGCATCTAAAGCTCCTTCCCTCTGCCACCCCCTGGGCCACGCAGCCACAGGAGGAGGAAGAACACGGGCCATCACTGCAGCCCTGGTGGTGGCCCTCCTCCACGCACCGGCCTGGCCACCCCACAGCTCAGCTCCAGCAGGACATGAGAGCTGAGCCCTTGCACGTCCCAGGACAAGGGATGCCTTTGAGTTGGATGGGTAATGTCTGTACTTACAATTTAAAACCACCAACAAAGTCCCTTCTCATCTCTCTCTCAGCTCCCAGCGGATCCAGGTGGAACCAACAGGATGGGGTTGCCTCTAGTGCCGATGCTTCGAGTATCAGCGCTGATTTAAATCAGTACCAAACACAGTAGGGGAGGGAGCCCGAAGGTTTATAACCGGGTGTGTTGAACACCATGACCTCCTCACACCCCCGCCCCACAAATGCTCAACTGCTGAATGAGATTCCTCTCGTTTCCTGCACTGAATCATCTGTGTCACCACAAAGACGAGATTTTTAACTGTGCGCACACGTTTCCTATTTGAGGGGCATGCAGTGAAGGGTGTTTCTCAAACTACTGTCAGATCGGCCACAGACGGTTTGGATTTCTTCTGCGTTTGATGTATCATTTAGTAAATCTGTGCTTTTCCAATGAGGTACAACCTTTCAGTGATGCCGTCTTCTAGGAAACACGCAGGTGAACGCTGCTGCTTCTTTCTCTTGCAAAGCATTATTTGAATGGAACTAGGAGGGACAGGATATGCTGATTTGCACAATTAAAAATAACTTACAATTTGAACTCTGACATCAGATGCTTCAACAAATTTCATTAGGGCAGGTCACATGCTCTTTTCAAAATGCTTTTTTCCCCCCACATCTCAACTTAAAATAATTTCATTGATTTCCCTGCAGTTTACCTCATTTTCACTGCTAAGCTGATCAACTATTTTTTAGTCATTTTGCAGCAAAATTAGCAGCACTGCATCCCTCAAAAGCAATGAGGAAACATCCAAGCCACCCAAGAGAAAGAAAGGTGCGGCAAACTGCTAAACCCCAGTTCCTTAACCACCCCTCCTCACCAGGATGGCTTGGAGTCATTGCTTCATGCAGGCAGGGAGGGGAGGAAACTGTGATCCCTTGCTGCCTGTGCTTGGCCGTGCACTGCTGCAGTCAGTGGGAGCTTTGTGGATGCTGGGTAGGAGCAGGGCCATAAGAGACGTGACAGGTGAGAACGAAGATCAGACTCTGCTCCGGATTGATCTGAGTCACCAGGAGTTCAGGCTGTCAGTCAGCAAGAGCATGAGGAGAGCTGATGTGCTCTGGCCACCTCACTAGAGCAGAATTAAAACGAAAGATGCACATCCTCCTGGCAGTACCCCCATGTCCTCTCACCTGGATGAAAGCTTAAGGATGAGAACCACACTATTCCACGCTAGCCAACTTTTTCCACGAAGTGTTGTCAACCTTCTCCACCCCTTATTTTAATAAAGAAAAACCTACCATCCTTTTGACCTTGGACTTGTTCGTTTTCTCTGTCTCTCTCAGTACAAGCTCTCCGCTAACCATTCAGCAGGCTGCGAGCCCTGATAAAAGCGGTTAATGTTTACTGAAACCTGTGTATGAACTGTACTAATCCTGATGTGGGGGGAGGCAAAGTTCTGCTAGCAGCATCCATCACCAATTAAAAAAAGTTTTGGTTTGTTTTTCTTTTTTAAACTCGCATCCCCCCACCCCAAACAGCTGCATCAGTAAATGGGTAGGCAGCACAGGGCAGAGGACTGGGAAAATGCTTCTAATCCATCTGCTGAGACACTTCAAAGTAAGTCACTGCTCTGGGTGCCATAGGCCTTCCAAGAATACACAGAAGCAATGAAAGAACTGACTACTGGGGTCCTCTTTCTGGAGGACGCATATTTTATCCCCAAATACTTGTTTTCCAAAACAATCCAAAAACCCACAAGTCCAGCAGAACTGCTGAGTGGTCTCTTCTAGTTTTCCCTGCGGGAAGTCCAAACACCCTTGTTTAAGCAGTCTTCAAAACACCCTCTTAATTAAGTCAAAAAGCAGAATATTACTATTGCAAATTCAGACTACAACTAACAGTTGATCAGTATGTTTGAGAGACCTTAAATTCACCTTAATTTCTCCTCATCGGAGACACACCCTTAGAAATAATCACCACTTTCAACAGCTGTACCCATGCACTACTTAGGAGGAAAGTTTCTTAGTGTAAACCAAATGTACGCACCACCCTTCTTAGCTTACAGGCATTTTCTCAATCTTTATCCTCGTAGCCATTCCAGAGAGCTCTAACAAACAGCCCTTTCCTCCCTTCCCACTGTATCTGGTGACAGTGGGATGCTCTCAGGTGCTTGGAGCTGATTTTTTTTTTGGGTATTAGAGGGCAGCAACAGCGCCAGAGTCACCTTGGAAACAACCATCGCCCACTGTTTGCAGAACAAACAAAGGTACCTTTTCAGGCAGCGCGAGGCAGGCAGGGCAAGGGGCAGCCAAGCAATTCTGGGACTCACAGGAGTGTTAACATATTGCATTCATTCACTGCGTCAAAAAATAGTTCGGCACGAGAAGCAAGGCGCTCTCAAAGTGAGAGCCTTTGGCTGGAAACCACAGACAAGTGCACGGGGTTCCAAAGGTCAAACAAGTCTTCCAAGTCAGCAATGAGGTCTTTCCCTCTGATTTTTTCACTTGCCCTCCTGTTCCCCTCTCTCACATACACAGAAGGAAGAAAAACGCACCTATTTAAACTGATCTTATCCACCAAAAGTCAAGTGTTCAGTTTCCCAGTAGCACTCACTGAAGTTTTCTCAGCGTGCCAAAATATTTTAAAGAACTGTTTACCCGCACTTGTAGTGCTTTGTACCCAATGCATCAAGAGCCGCTTCCAGAAGCGTTCCTTGTGAAGTTAGCGAGAACTGTTGTTATTCAGCATTTCAGACCCGGTGTCTAAGCACTCAAGCAGTTACATACCCCTCTCCTTTCACAATAATTCCACTTTTGTACAGGCACAGACAATCTGACTGCTTTTAAAAACATATGATGTGCATCAACAGTGACTTCTGAGTGGCTTCCTATCTCCTGAAGACTTTTTCCTCTGCTCAAGTAAGCTCCACCACCAAACAAGCCTTTTTACCTACAATAAGCAGGGGAAAAAGCTAGATGTTTAGGGATTCAAGGTTTATCAATTTTAACACCCTCTCACAAGGCGGTTGCTCTTGTGGCTGGTCGCAAGTGCAGTGTTTAAAGCAGAATGGAGACGGAGGCATCACTGGGATACTTCAGTATTTTAGCTTTATAACCTTCCCACACCAGCTAGCAGACACCTACGTTGAGAACAAACTGACAGAAGGCGGCCAGCTCATCTGTAAGGCTGCTCAGCAAAGGATTGTGAGGCCCTATGAAAACAAGCTACCGTTTGCCTCGTGAACACCACAGCACCCAGGTGTGCTGTGAAGGAGTGCCAGGCACAACACACCCAGCTGAGAGCTGCACTGAGGTGACGAGAGCTGCGCAAAGGTACAACACATCAACTCCTGGACGAGAGCTGTAGATTTCCACATCACAATATAAACATTTGGCTCATCTTTCATAGTGCACTCACTTTTGGCAGGAAAAAAAAAAAAAAGGCAAATCATCTTAATTAGGGCCATTGGAAACACTGACTGGTGCTGTCCTAACTGAAGCCTCCAGCAAGCTTGTCTATGTGGGCCAGACAGGTTCACTCATGACTACAACCACGGTAGCTCAGTTGAGTCAGATTAACATTACTAAAAATCTACCCTAATGTTCATTAAGATGCAGGTTAACACATTAACTGGTCTTGCACAGCCACAAACATGGCTTCGGACATGGTAGGCTGTACCTTAAGGAGTATCAAGAGAGTTTGTTTTTTTTTTCTTTAATTGTGTTCAGCTCACTCAGTTGACCTCAAACAATTGAGACACACACCCTTTTTGCCTGTCAGGACAGGGTCCTTCTCTGTCTTTCAGTGCTGGGACAGGAGAAGTGAAATAGGCACAGAGGTGATTCACATATAACCCATCCTTCACTTACTCCTAATGCAGTGTGGTGGAGGGGAGGGAAGCACATGGGTGAAAAGCCACAGCTGTTCCAACTTTACAGCATACGATTTATGGAAAACAAAACAAGAACAGAAAAATAGGATTTGAACATTGCCGACCTGAAAGAATCATTATAAATGCCTCCTGCTCTGTGCGAGGGCTACCCTGGGCTTCATCTGCCTTCAAGGCCAAGAAAGGAAACATTAAACTTGAACAGCAGCCAGAATTCACTCTCTACTTGCTAACAGCGCTGGGCTGTGCTTACACGGGTAAGTCTCTACCTGCAGCAGACCAGCAGGCAGTGCTGCCTCTGCACTTTGCACCGTCAGCGTCAGCTCCAGCCAGAGCCCTGCAGAGGGACAAATCTGCAACTCGGCCCCACAGGGCCGCCCTCTCCCTAAGCATTGGCAAGCAGCTCCAAGTTGGGACAGGAGTGTGCTCCTGGAGCCCCAGCAGTGGGTTCTGACTATTTTGGCAGAGGTGTGTGCGCAGGAGCCTGACTCAGCAGGCGAGGAAGGCCAGGGTACCAGTCAGACAGCAAATGCCCTCCTGCACACAAGACCTTTCCAGCAGGCAAGGGCTGCTCTCCGAGGCACCGCACCGACACTTAAACAAACAAGGAAGAGCCGGATGCACACGCGTC